>NC_061121.1:229232603-229260890 GCF_002878395.1 Capsicum annuum | reverse complement strand
CATGTCTAAAACCAGTGACCTCCTAATCATATAACGATAACTTTATCAGTTATTATAAAACTTCTTCACTGTTTAAAAAGAAAAAAAAAAAGAACATGCATAATGAAAATTAAATAATTTTGAAACCATAATTAAACATCATTTAAAAGTTTTAAAATGACTATTTGCCTATTTCTTTATCTTTTTACTTTAATGGAGTACCCAAAACGTGTCTAGAAAAGCCAAATAAAAAAAGAACAATAAGTACAGCCAAAAAAAAGAAAGTAGTGTCATGTATTAAATTAAAGCTTCCGCTACGTGCGAGGTTTGAAGTACAATCAAATCATAAGAATTAATGTATGCAGTCTTATCTTGTATTTCTATCGGAGGTTATTTTTACGACTTGAACCACTGACCTCCTGATCATATAACGATAACTCTAAACAGTTATTCCAAGAATTCTTAACAGTTATTCCAAGAATTCTTCACAGAAAAAAACTAGTCTGATGTATTAAAGCTCTCGTTATATGTGAGGTTTGAAGTACAATCGAATCAGTACAAGAATTTATGCATGCAATCTTACCATACAATTTTATTCGATATTCTTTTCACGACTTAAATCAATGACCTCTTGATCAACGATTATATAACAATTACTTTATCAATTACTCCTAGACTTTTTCACGAATTTATTTTATTTTATTTTTTGAAAAAAAAAGTAAATGAAAAATGAAAAAGAGGAGGGACAAGATTGTAAGAGAAAAGAAAAAAGTGGGGGAAAAGTGTAAGTTAAGGAAGATGATGAGGCCAATGGAGAAATAGCGCCGACCTTTGAAAGATGGACACGAAGTTCGAGGAGGATCCCATCATGGACGGTGTTTAACACGTGGCCCATTCCTACCAACACTGATAGATCCTATTTATTTATTTATTTATTTATTTATTTATTTATTTATCTTAAAATCAAAGAATAAAAAATATTTTTTCTCTAAATTAATTTTCATTTACTTTATGTTATCTTCAAAAGTCTGGTGCGTTAAGGCTCGCCTACTATATGGATAGCATCGGAGAACATGTTTGAACCACAAAAAGTTATTATAATAATCTTACAATTTATGTTTCTGGTACAGGTTGTTAATATTTACGCATGTTCATCCTAAAATATAAATTTTCACTCGATATAACTATTCTATGCTAGCATATCATGTTTTTACTTATGTTGTATTGCGAAATTCTTTAGAAAATGCCTAATATTTCTTCTTCAATTTGATCTTTTTTGCGACTTTCAAAATAAACTTGTTTTGTCTCTTCGTCTCTTTCATTTGAATCAAATGTTTCGATGAAAGCAGCTTCTCTTTTCGTCCCTCATCAATCGAGAGGAAAAATCACTATCTATCTATTTATATATGTATCAACAAATTAATGCGATTTTAGGATCATAGATCACTAGTATAGAATTCACGAAAAAAAATTCAACGTGAAAAAGACTCTTGAGATTATGAGGTTCTCGAAGTAGACGGAATGGAAAATGAATGAAATAAAATAGTCTGACATAACTGTATGATAAGAAAAGTTCGAGGCTTTACGCTTATCAGAGTTACCAACCTGACTAATCTAACTATAAATTTCTATTAATGTCACGATAAATATAAATGTAGAATACTACTCTAGTACATTTATCGTTTCTTAAATTTGTTTTTGTTTTTTTGAACTTTTTCTTATTAAAATTTAATTCAAGTCAAAAATCAATATTTCGAACAGAAAGATCAAAAATAAAATGATCAAAATTTTAGGTTCGTACAGTTTTATAATTAGATTTTGCATTTACATAACTGCCAATAACAATATGATAAATTTGGTTGGAAGAAAAATAAAAGTAAAAGGTCAATAAGATATTATGAAAATGTGGATAAAGATTTGAATTTTTATTTTTTTTTTCGGTAAACGATTTGAATTATTTTTGTTAGGCTGTCTTGCATTCCCATGGACATAAAGAATAATACAGTAATAATAATTAATAGGATAAGATGATAAAGATTGGATGATGTGAAACCATTTTTTTGTTTTTGCTAATCATGTAAAACATGAAACCCCAAGAATTTATTTTTGGTCTACCACTTTACATTGAATCTGACTTGAATTCTATTTTTCAATTTAATATTATTACACACAACTTGGGTTTTTGAGTCCTAGCAATTGGAAACTTTGATAGTGACTTCCTTTTCACTCAATAAATAAATATTTTAATATTATCTAGTGGGTTGTTTGGTTGAAAATAAGTTATTTGAATAGTAATAATTTTATTATCACGGTGAAATAAAAATAATATTATAGTTTTGATATCGATAACTAATCTCAAGATGAGTTATAATATTTTATCTCAATCAAACATGAGTATTGAGATAATAAGCTCATTCTAAAATTAATTTTAATATTAGTTATTCCTCGTTCCTTGTACCAAACGAACTCTCAGTACTTATGCATGTTTTGAAAAGGTTTAATGGTATATTTAAGAGTTAATACATAAAAATGAACATAAACTTGACATCAAATTATAACTTTGACCTTAAACTTTGATAATGCACAAATAGGACTTTTAGCTATTCAAAACCTGAACAAATATGACCTCCGATTTTGCAACCCGATGCGTGAGTCTCACTCGCACCTACGTGAAAAGGTAATCTAATCACACAGTGTCACGTCGTTAAAAGGGCTGATTTTGAGAGAGAGGTCATATTTGTGCAGTTTTGAATAGTTAAAGGTCATATTTGTGCACTGTCGTGTTAAAACGACGTTGTTGTTGTTGTTGTTGTTGTTAATAATAATAATTTTTTTATTTATTTCTATATTAGCAACACCTAACTTTTTTTAATTTTAAAAAATTATTATTATTATTATTATTATTTTATTTATTTCTATAGAAGCAGCACCTAGTTTTTTTTTAATTTAAAAAAAAACAGTCATTAGCAGGGATTGAACCCGCACAGTAGGCTGAAGAAAGTGCCCAAGAAGAGCAAATAATGACATTGGGCTATCTAAGTGCCTTGTTTCATATGGTTCAATATTAATATACGTACATAAATATACATTTTCTATCTTATATATATACAACGTAATTTTTTTACCGAAGGGGTTCAGGTGAACCCCATGGCAACCAAGTAGGTCCGCCCTCGTTAATTTAATAACATCTTTTAATTACATTAATTTGATAACGTTAATTTAATATACTACTACTACTATCCTTAATAACATTAATTTAATAACATTTTATTAAAACTATAATTTTTTTTATTATTAGTATAGTTTTATCTTTAATTTAATATTTAAATAAATAATATTTAGATATATTATATAACTTAAATTCGTCCTCTGCTTTATAATATATATACATACCCGCTCGATTTTTTCTCGTATGAGGCTGACCCGCCTAATTAATAAATCTTCAATATTGCTTTTTTTCGCAATGACAAAAGAAATTAGATGTCATTTTCATCTTTGAGCCGAAAATAATGAAAAAATAATAGTGAAGAGTAATTTAAAGGTCATATTTGTGCAATTTTGAATAGTTAAAGGTTATATTTGTGCACTGTCAAAGTTTAAAGTCATATTTATGTATTATGCCCTTAGATTTTAAGGTGGACGCGCCTAGTTTTGCGTGTTGAACACGCGCTTTGCCACGTAGGATTGGAGGTCATATTTGTTCAGTTTTGAATAGTTAAAGGTCATATTTGTGCACTGTCAAAGTGTAAGGTCAAAGTTATAATTTGTTGTCAAGTTTAGAATCATTTTTATGTATTAACTCTATATTTAATTGAATATTACGTTATTTAACGGCTATCTATGTTATAAAAATCTTAAATTTATTTATTTTTTATTTAATAAATTTCATACATGTGAATTCGAATTAATTGAGGTTCAAAATACATACATGATACCAAGTGAAAATTAGGCTTCTTCTTTTTTTATTTGAGATAAACATTGATTCAGTAACTCTTCAAATTATGATCAAAGTTGTTACGACACATGCATTCTAATTTCACGGGAGTTGCATCACCCCTGAACTCAATTTCAGTATATTTTTGTCACCCTTTTGTGTTGATGTGACATTTTATTACATAAAATAAGGTCCACGTCAAAGGTGTCACGCCTGCTAAAAATTTGACAAAAGGTGTCACATCAGCTAAAAATGATGACAAAAATATGCTAAAAATTAGTTCAAAAAGGTAATAAAACCCCGTAAAGTTAACGTGTATTGTAGCAAATTTGATCATAATTCTAAGGAGGTGGAAGATGCTTTACTCTTTTTATTTCAAAAAACTTAAGATTTTTGTAGTTGAATTCATGTGACTAAAGTTTAAAAGTTTGAATTTTAAAATTTTAGTTGCGCCAAATAAATCTTTAATACAACCTCCTTTCTAAATTATCACGTTTCGTTTCATCAGAATTAATTTGACTAATATTTAAAGTTAATTAAATTAAATTAATTTAAAAAATATATAAAAAAATACTATAAATGACATTTCTTTTCATATTAATATAATGTAAAAATATATTTTAAAATATTAATCATAGTCTACGTATTTGACTTTTGGGAAATGAAGAGTCACAAGTTAAAGTGAATATAATGAGTATAAGAATACACTTGGAAACAATTACTACTAATTATTTAACTTAAATTTTTTTAAAAGTGATGTATAATTAATTTTAAATATATGTTTTATTAGTAAAATAATAAGTACTTTTTTTGGAAGAAGACAAAAGTAGCACTCTTAAATTGACATTGACTTGAACTATTGTCTAACTATTTAAAAAGATATTTGTTGGATAACGTAGCAAAATTTGTATTCTATTCATTGATAAGTCCTTTAAAAGATTTTTTTTACTTTCTTGAAAATTGTTTTTTTTGCTACATCTTATATGAAAGTTCTAAAATGAGATAATACATAAATATAACCCTAAATTTACATCATCTTTCAACTTATAATTTTGATCTTAAACTTTAATAGTACACAAATATAACATTTAACTATTCATAACTGCACAAATATAACCTCTGATCCTTCGTGGCAAAACATGTGTTCAACACGCAAAACTGAGCGCGTCCATCTTAAAATCTAAGGGCATAATACATAAATATGACCTTAAACTTGACACCAAATTATAACTTTGACCTTAAACTTTGACAGTGCACAAATATGACCTTTAACTATTCAAAACAGCACAAATATGATCTTTAAATGACTTTTCACTATTATTTTTTATTATTTTCGGCTCAAAGATGAAAATGACATCTAATTTCTTTTGTCATTGCGGAAAAAGAACAATATTGAAGATTTATTAATTAGGTGGGTCAGCCTCATACGAAAAAATCGCACGTGTATGTATATATATTATAAAGCAGAGGGTGAATTTAAATTATATAATATATCTAATAATAATTTACTTAAATATTAAATTAAAGATGAAACTATACTAATAATAAAAAAAATTATAGTTTTAATAAAACGTTATTAAATTGATATTATTAAGGATAGTAGTAGTAGTATATTAAATTAACGTTATTAAAATGTTATTAAATTAACGTTATTAAAACATTATTAAATTAACACAGGGGCGGACCTACGTGGTTGCCATGGGGTTCATCCGAACCCCCTCGGTAAAAAAATTACGTTATATATTTAAGGTAGAAAATCTATATCTATGTACGTATATTAATGTTGAACCACATGAAACAAGACACTTAGATAGCCTAGTGGTGTTATTTGCTCTTCTTGAGCACTTCCTTCAGCCTGCTGCGCGGGTTCGATCCTTAAATAAATAATAATAATAATAATAAATAAATAAAAAATGACGCCGTTTTAACACAAAAAATAAAACTTTGACAGTGCACAAATATGACCTTTGACTATTCAAAATTGCACAAATATGACCTCCCTCCAAGTCAGCCCTTTTAATGAAGTGGTACCGTGTGATTGGATTACCTTTCCACATACGCGCGAGTGAAACTCACGCATGGGGATTACAAAATCGGAGGTTATATTTGTTCAGGCTTTAAATTGTTAAACGTCCTATTTGTACAGTATCAAAGTTTAAGGTCAAAGTTATAATTTGATGTCAAGTTTAGGGTCATATTTATGTATTATCTCTTCTAAAATATTTGTAATAACAATTATTCTTATAATGTTGCTTGAAATTAAAGTTAAGTCATTTATAATCATCATCATTATAAATCTATCACATATTTTTAAGAAAATATATATTATATCATCCTCATTAACTATATATTGCTATCGTCTATTACAATAATCAATCACTATTACTACTAGCTATGATTATATTATTGGGCATATTATCACCTCGGATCGGTAGCCACAATCAGAATTTTTAGAAATTATAATCACCAGTTATCATATAATATTTTAAAATATTTTATTAAAAATATTAAATTGATTGATAGTTTATTATAATTATAATTATTAATTTATTAAACAAAAATTATATATTCAGATGTTGAGAGGAAGATATAGCTATCTGGGTTGGTTTTGATTAAGATGTTACTCATGCATTGCATGTCAAAATTGTATACTTAAGTTAGATACCAAATTGTGGGATTAATTAATTAATTAATAAATTAATTATTGTAGTGACCTTAAATTAATTAATTATAAAGTAGGACACTATTTTTTGGTGGGATTAGGTCAAATTAAAGTGATCATGTTTATTATTAGTTAATTTCAAATGAATTAAGCTATGATTCATGCAACCAAACTTTATTTAAGCATTAATTAACTCTTCAAATATCAAAAGAGATCTTAAGAGGTTGAGATATTTTACATACTTTCTTTTAATTGATTTGCTTTTCTTTACTTTTATCACAATTTAGGTTGGTAAAAAAGAATTAAGAAATAACTTTGTGTTATTTCATGTTTTGCTAAATTTAAACAAATAGTTCATATTTATATAAATATTAGTTTGGGTTATTTTCATTATTTACAATTTATCTATGTGATCATTAAATAGCGAATTAATTGATTAATTAATTAATTAAAGTACAAAAGATCTCTCTTTCTGTGTGTGTATATATATGTGTGTATATATATATATATTCTTACTAATTAATACATAAAAATTATTAATTAATAAATACGTAATATATTCTTAAAATTTTAAAAGAATGGTCAATCACCTATTATAAGATTTATGAATAAGAAAATCATAAATCCTAATAATTTATGTCCAAATGTACCCCAAACTTATTCATATATATTCTTTGTCACCTTGTGAATCAAGAAGGACAATCTTGCAAAACTAAATACTTCAGAATGAATGATCATTAAATAATATTGTAAGAGAAAGATGATAAAAAAAAAATCATCAAAGAGTGAAATATAAAATTAAACTGTAAGTTCTCGAACAGTAAAAACAACGAGGGCTCTAATCGCATGTCATGTAAAATTATAGTAAGAATTTTCGTCGTCCATTTCAATATATACTATTCATCTCATATTAGTTGGTTATCTTATTAAAAATAATTGTTTCATATTAATTGATCACCTTATCAAAATAAGAAAGCATTAATTAAATTTTTTTCATATTGTCCTTGTAAGTAATTCTTTTTTAAAGTGTTCACACAAGTTTATGAAGTCCTCAAAAAGTTTTTAAAGGAGTAAATTAATAAAATTATCTTCTTATTTATGATTTCTTAATATGTGTGTAAAAAAGAAAAATGACCAACTAATTACTTTGTGATCTAATTCCACTTCTCTATTTTTGTTGTTGAATTATATATGATCGCTAGAAAATTGAATTTCAATAACAGTTTGAACATAATTTTTCAACAAAATTTAGGGAAAAAATTGTTTGATTGACAAAATTGTACATACAATGGTTTAAGTTGGTTCTTTGTAATAGTTCATGAACTAAGGTTAATCAATATTTCCCTAAATATGGGCAATTATTATCTTTGTTAATTGTAATTATGTGTTATAAATTATAATATACCGATTATAAAGTTTCATGATTTCTTTATTTTTTCATTGAGAAGAGAAGATATTATTAAAATTTCAGTTTGTTCTTTTCGCTAAGCCTAATCAGTAATGAATGACATGTCAACTTACGATAGCTGAAAACGAATTTACTTTCAGTAATTAGTGGCAGGTCAGCGATCGACAGATGTTTCGTCACCTCCTTAAATTTGAAAAATTTCCAAAACATAACTTAGACTTTAAGAAAAGCATGCATTATATAGGAAATTTCTTTTCTTCTTCTTTTTTACTTCAATGAAAATTTCTTTTATTTACGTGGTAATTATTGTTAGAAAATTAGTTATTATTGTTACTTTAATAAATATAGTTTGTTGCAATCGAGTCAGGCCGGTAAAATCTTGTTATAACGAAGGATCCTTATAAAGAAGTTTGACTGTATAAACCTTTTCTCTAATTCTAATTAATACATGATTTTTCTTTTTATGATAATTGAAAACGAATTCACTTTCAGTAATGAGAGATAGGTCGGTATCCGACAGACAATTCGTCAGCTTTTTGACTATGAATTTTTTCCCAAAACTTGGACTTTAAGAAAACATGCATTAATGCATACTATAGAAATTTTGGTTGTTATTGTTACTTTATGAAACACGATAGAAAGTCCCTCGCAATCAAAGTGTAATTCTAATAAACTTTGAAAGTCTATTTGTAAATAGAAAAAGTTATGATTAACCAATATTTTCCTTAATATGGATAATTACTATGAATTAAATATTATAATGTACGTGTAAGATTGATGAATGACATGTCAGTTGAGTCTGCACATGAATAATTTAATTGTCGCCGCTGATGTGATCATCCCAAAAAGATATATATAAGAACTAAAAACAATTTTACTTTCAGTAATCAGAGGCAGGTCTGCGATCAGCAAACACTTCGTCACTTTTTTAAATGTGAGAATTATTTAAAACATAACTTGAACTTTAAGAAAACATGCATCATATGGGAAATTTCTTTTCTTCTTTTCTTTCCTTCAATGAAAAATTCTTTTATTTATGTGATAATTGTTGAAAAATTGGTTATTATTATTTCTTTAAAAAATATAGTTTGTTGCAATAGAGTCAAGCAGTTATAATAAAATCTCGTTATAACGAAGGACCTTTATAGAGATGTTTGGTTGTGCAAACCTTTTCTCTAATCCCAATCAATGAATGATTTTTTTTTTTTTTATGATAACTGAAAATGAATTCACTTTCAATAATTAGAGACAGGTCGGTATCCGACATACAATTCTGTCATCTTTTTAAATTTGAATATTTTCCAAAATCTTGGACTTTAAGAAAACATGCAATATATTGGAAATTTCTTTTTTCCTTTTTCTTTCTTTTAATGGAAATTTCTTTTATTTACAGGATAATTATTGAAAAATTAGTTATTATTATAACTTTAGGAAACATAACATAAAGTTAGTTAAAATCAAATCAGATCGTTATAGTGAAATGTCGTTATAACAAGGAATCATTATAGAAAAATTTGATTGTGCAAACTTTTTCTCTGATCCTAATCAATAAGGAATTGTCGTTTTATGATAACTGAAGATAAATTCACTTTCGATAATTGAAGACAGGTCGGCGACCGACAAACTCTTCATCATCTTCTTTTAACTTTTGAAAATTTTCCAAAACATAACTAGGACTTTAAAAAAAACATGCATAAGATAGAAACTTTCTTGTCCTCTTTCTTTTCTTTCAATTTAAGTTTCTTTTATTTGCACAATAATTTTTGGGGAAATTGATTATTATTGTTACTTTAGGAAACATAACAGAAAAGCTATTGCAATCAAAGTGTAATTATAGAAAACTATGAGGGTCTCTTTACAAGTAAAAAAAGTAATGAACTATAACTAATCAATATTTTCCTTAAATATGGGCAACTCTTAGTATTATTTGTTACTTATAAAATAAGTAAAATTTATATAAATCCCAATAATTTTACTCTTAATTACTTTTTATTCCTATTTTTTTTTCTAAATTATAAATAATTCTTTACTTTGTAATTTCAGATAAAGCATCCGAATACATAAGTTTGAAGTTGATATACATAATATTGATCTTAAGAATATAACAGTTAGTTACTCCATTTTTGCTCGGATATATGATTAGCATCTGGATACATAATTTAAAGTTGATATACATAATTTTGATTACTGAGATACATCATTTTCTGAAACTATTTGGTCGAGATACATAATACATTAACTAGAACAAACGGAGATACATAATTAAAATATGTATATGAAAATTTATGAGTTTGTGTTAGTACCGATTTGTTTTATTTTAAAAAGTGATTTAGGTAATTAATAAAAAAGATAGGAGAAATTTTATGTAATTTTTCTTTTTTTTTTTAAATATGTATTTGAAAATTTATGAATGTATCGAATGTTTTATTTAAAAAAGAGATTTAGCTAATTAATATAAAAGATAGGAGGAATTTTTTATAGTTTAATTAAAAAAAAATAATGATATTATATAATTTTTCCATTATCAATATTTGGCTAGCCATTTTTTCTAATCCTAATCAGTAAAATATATATCAACTTACGATAACTGAAAATGAATTTATTTTCAGCAATCAGAAGCAGGTCGGCGTTCAACACACACTTCATCACCTTCTTAAATTTGAATTTTTTCCAAAATATAACTCGAGCTTTAAGAAAATATGCATTATATGAAATTGCGTTCATTTTATTCTTTCTAAATTTTACTTTGTGGGAATATGTGGTTGTAATTATGTGTTATATGATCGATTATAGAGTTTCATGATTCCTTTATTTTTCACTGAGAAGAAGATGTTATTAAATTTTCAGCTAATATTTTTCTCCAATCCTAATCAGTAATGAATAATATGTCAACTTAAAATAACTGAAAACGAATTCCCTTTATTAATCAGCCGTAGGTCGACCACCGACAGATACTTCGTCACCTCCTTAAATTTGAAATTTCCACAAAATATAACTTGGACTTTCAAGTAAAAATGCACAATATGAAAATTTCCTTTTCTTTTTCTCTCTCTCCTTCAATGGAAGTTTCTTTTATTTACGCGGTAATTGTTGGAACATTAGTTATTTATCGTTACTATAAGCAATATAACATAGAGTTTGTAGCAATCAAATCAGACTGTTATAGTGAAATATCATCACAAGGAGGCATCATTGCAGATAAAGTTTGACTATATAACTTTTTCTCTAACCTAATCAATAAATATTTCATTTTATGATAATTGAAAATCAGGGGCAGCTCGAGTACATTCGTGGCCTAAGATCAGAGTCAAATGAAGGCCTTAATTTTTTTTTAAAACTATTTTTAAAATTATATACTAAAAGCTTAGCCTCTTATCTCATTTTATATAAAAAATCATTTTTTTATACAAATATATTTAATATTTTTTTATAACTTATTATTGTTTTTAAAAGAGAAAAAAATGAAGCCCCTCAAATATGGGGGTCTAAGATGATTTCTTTTTTCCCAAAAGATAGAGCCGCCTCCGTTGAAAATAAATTCACTTTTAATAATCAGAGGTAGATCGGCAATCGACAGACACTTCGTCACCTCCTTAAAGTTGAAACTTTTCGAAAACATAACTTAGACTTTAAAAAAACATGCATAAGTATAGGAAATTTCTTTTTTTCCTTTTTTGTTCTTTCAATGTAAATTCCTTTTATTTACATGGTAATTATTTGAAAATTAGTTATTAATTGTAATTTAGGAACATAACAGAAAGTCAGTTGCAATCAAAGTGTAATTCCAGGAAACTACCAGGGTCTATTTGTAAATAAGAAAAGTAATGTCGGTTTAAATATAACGCGTCAACTAGTACTCCTACATAAAACGGCTTTGATACAGATAGGAAACAGCCAACTTACTTGTAATAAAGTCAGTTCAAATAGGTCACAAAAATATCTTATCATAAGTTTCACCAAAAATAAATATATATTTTTTTGTATATTTTTCTTAATCTTTTTTAACATAAGAAAAACTCGTAGTCGCTACTCTTATAATACGCATTTGATAAATTTATTTTTGTATACTTATAAATTATACAAAAAAATATATATTGCATTAGATAAATTTAGTGTGATGAGTCTGACGGAGAATATATTGACTGAAAAATCTGAAACTGCTACTCTTTTAATGCGTGTGTATGCATTCAGAAATTATATAGAAGATATAAATTGTACTCATCAGATAAGTTTAGCGTGACGAGTTTGAAGAAAACACATCGATATGAGATATAGATATTTGACCTTCCGAGAATCGCACCGACATATAATCTGTTTTGCGAAATTCTTAAAATATTAAAAAAAAAGTGAGGTATTTGGCCAAGATTTTAGAAAGAAATTAGTCGCTTTTAGAAAGTAGCAAATTTTTTTTTTTCTCCTTTTTGATAGTGCTTTTGAAAAAAATACAATTAGAAATTTTTCAAAAAAAAAAAGATCAAATACTAATCATTACTTAAATATACTTTTTAAATTTATTAATTAAACATAAATTATTCTTCATCATTTTTTTAAAAAATAAGCTAATTTTAAAAATTTATCCGGATAATGTATTAGCAGCCACCCTATGGAGTAATCGTGTGTAGTTGCTATCAATAATAATAATAATAATACATTACTCCATGTAACAACAATTATTATTATTATTGTAATTATTACTTTATGTTCATTCATGTGAATGTGAATGAATGGCCAAGTGATTAAGACACAAGGTTAATTGCACAAAAATCTCAACTTGAAAATTCAGTCAAGTGTATTTGATGTAACTCCACTATTATTTTATGTCCAATAGGTAATTATTTGTTATTAAAAACAATTTTCTAATTAATGATAAATGAATATTTTTTATTCCATCATAATTTTTTTGCAAACATTAAATTGGATCCAACATATAACATATATAGTAGTAATAAAATATTTAATAAGGGATTTTCAATTCTAATTAGATTATTAATAAAATTATTTAAAAGAATAATTCAATGCACTAAATCTTTCAAAAAATTAAATAAAAAAAGTTAATCTTATTTTATACTAGTAGTATTTATATGGTACATAATTGTATGTAGCCGTGGCTACTTTTTATATGGTAAAAAATTACCGATATTTGGTAGCAGTACATATTTTTTCTATATTTTTAAATAATAAAAAGGGAAAAAAAGAAATAAGGAAAGTTTGCATGTTGATTGTTTGTTGTGTATATAAGGTGGATATATTAACATATACATGAGGTAGAGAGGTGTGGTGAGGGTGTGATTCAACTAGCAAGGCTGGCAAAAGGGAGAATGGCTATCTTCTTCAAGCCTCTTCTCCTTCTACTTTCTTTAACAGGTTACTTTTTTGTTTAACTTTTTTCAGTACTAATTCTTGTCTTTTTCATTAACTTAGTTTGTTTTTTATGCTATTGGTTTTCTTGCTTTTCTGGGATTTCTGGTTCTTGGGGGGTGGGGGGCTGGAAGTGCCATTTAAGTTGTAAAGATTGAATTTTGTTGTGTTGGGTTCTTGTTTTACTTGGTGGAAATTCTACTGCTTAACCATTAATGAGTTCTCTGATTTCTGGTTCTTGAACTGCCATTATAGTTGTAAAGATTGAATTTTGATGTGTTGGGGTCTTGTTTTACATGGTGAAACTGTGGAGTTTTATTGCTTCACCTTTAATGAGTTCTCTGATTTCTGGTTCTTGAACGGCCATTTTAGTTGTAAAGATTGAATTTTCTTGTGTTGGGTTCTTGTTTTACATGGGGGAAACTGTAGAGTTTTATTGGTGGAAACTTTAATGAGTTGTCTGATTTCTGGTTCTTTAACTGCCATTATAGTATTGCTTGTCCTTTAAGAGTTTCTTGCTTTTCTTCTCTTCTTGATTTCTGGTTTTGGGATTTGGGATGTGGGGTTGGTTTTGGGTGGGGTGGGGGGTTGAACTGCCATTTTAGTTAGTAGAAAGATTCAATCTTTGTGGGCTTCTTGTTTGTATTGCTTGTCCTTTAATGGTTTTTCTTGCTTTTCTTCTGTTACTGGGATTTCTGGTTCTTGGTTGAGGTAGTTGGTTTTGTGGAGGGTGGGGTATTTTCTTGGAACTGCCATTTTAGTTGCAAAGATTCAGTTTTTAAGTTTTTATTGAGTTGGTTTCTTGATTTACTTGGTGGAAATCTATAGTTCTTGGTGAAGTGTTCTGTCATCAGATTTAGTGAAGGTTGATTCTTGGTGCTAAATTGCTAATGAATAGAGAATATGTGAATATTTATGGTTTATTCTGTTCATTTTATTGAAGCTGGATTTGAAATTATCAAGAACTTGGTTATGATGATTTATATTCTAGTTCCCCAAGTCTATGTTGCTCGGATTCTCCAAAAATATTATTGCACCTGTATTGGATACTCCAAAATGCACTACTTTTGGAGGATCCGACTTGCAATTGATATTTTTGAAGCGTCCGATAAACATAGGACCCCCAGTTGGCAATGGTGTCTTGTTGCTTCAGTTTCTGTTGATTTGTGCAGTCCATAAACATTTGGATTTTAACTTCCTTTTTCCTTTTTTGATTGAAAAAACAGATTTTTGCTCTGATTTTCTTGGTGTATAGGTGGATATGTGTAATAGTTAATTTTTCCATTGATAGGTAGTTTCTTAGTTGTTAAATGTATGTGTTCATATATGTTTTTCCCCACAAAGTATTCATTGTTATTGTACTTGTTTGGTCAGATTTATTTGCCAGCACCCTCAGCCTTGGAATTGGAATTAACTATGGCCAAATTGCCAATAATCTGCCTACGCCCTCGCGGGTCTCGTATCTCCTTAGATCTCTCAATGTCACAAGAGTGAAACTCTATGACGCCGATCCAAACGTGTTGAGCGCGTTTGCGAACACAGATGTTGAATTCGTTATTGGACTTGGGAATGAGTACCTGCAGAGAATGTCTGATCCACAACAAGCTCAGGCTTGGATTGAACAACATGTTCAACCTTACCATACTCGGACTAAAATCACTTGTATTACTGTTGGTAACGAGGTCTTGACGGGGACTGATATGCAGCTAAAGTCTTACCTCCTCCCGGCAATGCAGGGTGTAAACAAGGCTCTTGTTAATCTTGGCCTTGACAAGGAAATATTTGTCGCACATCCCCACTCGGCTGGGATCTTGGGAAGTTCTTTCCCCCCTTCCTCTGGTTCATTTCGACAAGATCTTAGTGAATACATTCATGGCCATCTCAATTTCCATGCCCAAACCAAGTCACCGTTCCTTATAAATGTCTATCCATTCTTTGCATACAAGGACAGCCCCAATGAAGTTCCGCTTGATTATGTACTTTTCCGGCCTAACCAAGGTACGTTAGACCCGGCCACGAATTTGAAGTATGACAACATGTTGTATGCACAAATTGATGCAGTTCATGCAGCAATTAAGGCAATGGGCCACACAGACATTCCAGTTAAGGTTTCCGAAACAGGCTGGCCATCGAAAGGAGACCCGAATGAGTTTGGAGCAACACCAGAAAACGCTGCACTATATAATGGTAATTTGTTTCAACGTATACAGCAAAATCAAGGGACTCCAGCGAAGCCATCAGAGCCGGTCGATGTTTACGTGTTTGCACTTTTTAACGAAAATTTAAAGCCTGGTCCAGCATCAGAGAGGAATTATGGCCTCTATTACCCTGATGGAACTCCAGTTTATAACATTGGGTTACAAGGATTTATTCCACGTATGGACTATTCAGCTGCTAAGACAAATGTAAGGAATCGGTTATTTCTTGATTCATATCTCATCGTTTACCTTATTTTCATCGGCTTTCTTAAAATTATAGTTGTGGTAACTCTAAAAATTGTTTCCAATAATGCTATCCTTTTATTTTGTACAGGCCTTGTCTATCTCCGCTTTTCTTCTGCTTCTTCTGATATTCTTGATACACTTCAGAACACTGTAAACTACGAGATTAGAGATGATTCAATTTTGTCAAGAACTTTTGCCGATAGATATTAAACGGTAACAAAACTTTAAACTCAAATTTCTCCTTATTTATGTTTTCATTATTCCCTGAATTTTCTTGAATCAGTGTGATTTTGTTAGGGGTGTTTTCGTTTGTTTGCTTCTCAAAACTCAAAAAGTGCTACCGCGCTCATGTCAGATCCTCCAAAAATGCATTACTTTTGGAGTATCCGACACACACGCGCCTGCATTTTTTGAAGTTTCCGAGCAACATAGCCTGAAATAACCGTGACTCATAAATATGTACTGTCTATAATGCGGCGTCAAAGTTATATTCGCTAATTTGCACTTTTGTAAGTTAAAATCCCACCTTAATATTCCATTGATGGTCAACTGTTGATCACCTACTTTCTAGGATACCTTCCATTGTATCATTTCTTTATTGAAGATATTGTAATGTGTCTGTCTCATCAGCCTTATCTTCCCACTAGCAATCATGCATATGAATCTCATTTTAAGAAATTCCCATCATCTTCATGAAGACAAAAAGAGTCCATATTGGCTTGTGTTTGGAAAGAAAGCCACCCTCAACAAATTCCGAATTTTCCGAATTATTTTAAACATTGAATAATATTTGCCAAGTGGGAAAGGGTCATTTTTTTTTGTGTTTAGTAGTTCTGTATCTGATTATGACTTCTTCTGTCTCTTTCTTTTTATCATTATTTTCAGAAACAATTTGTTGCATCAATCTGATGTGGATCGGTCAATATAGGCGTCGCCTATCGTCTTTCTGTCAATTCTAAGTTGCATTTCTTTCAACTTCTACCACCTTTTTTCCTTCTTTTTCCTATTTTGTTACCTCCTATTTTAACATGTTTCTTTCACAATTGTTCAAATTTGGAAATGAAATCCTCCCTATCTGATATCGCCAATTAACAGCAGCAAGCGGTCCACGTATTAGGTGTTTTATATTCTCTTTGATGTGGGATTGGTTAGTGCTTAGACCCCTTAATCTTGCTATCTATCTCAAGCTGCTTTTTCCCGGTGTATAGTGTGTGCACGCGCGCGAGCTTACTTTCTTGATTTCTTTTTCCACGTAGGCCGGGATTGGGGGGGTCGGGCATAAAAAGGAAACAATCTTCCTTTAGATTTTCGTTTTTTTGGTTGCCTTGTAGATAAAAGTATGTGCTTGTAGGGAACTGATCTGGCATGATGGAAGTTTTTTGGTTGGCAATTCTTGAAAAGTTGCAAACTTTAACATCATGGAGCCCATTAAGAAACGTTTCTTTACATCAACTATGTCTTAAAATGGAAGAATCCACTTTGACATTTTCCCAACAAGAGTGCCTGACTTATATTCCCACTGAGTTTGATTCTCTATGTAGGCTGGATAAACCTTCACCACATCTAGTTAAGTTATTGAAAGTAGTACCAACAACACTTTATACCCTCTTTGGTACAAAGTTTTAACATGTTTCTTTCGATAGCTGAGCGGAGCCACCTTTCATCCAAGGGATTCATCGAACTCACTTCGGCAGAAAATTATACTATTTTTACATGGTTAAAAGTATCTTTTATGCATGTATAGTAGATGTTGAACCCCTCTTAGGCGTGTTTGTGTGTTTACTTCTGAACCCCCTCAATGAAAATTCTGGCTCCGCCACTACGTGCAGACGTGTGAAGCAATATCACTTGATCATTATCAAACCGACTCACAATCTTGAAAATCCCTTTAGAGCTCCGTCTACATCTAATAGGACATGAACTAGATCAGAATCATTCTCAACGAGTTTATAACAAGTGAGGGAAGGTCCACTGTCCGATTTTCTTCTTCTTGATTGAAGCTCTATGTCATGACAGCCAACTCGATCAAGAACATCTGGATTATGAAGGTTGTCCTATAACCTTGTATCGTAGCATTTTACTAATATATAAGTGCGGATGAAGCTCATGGTCGACATATCTGCTTCAGTTGTTTTAACAGTAACTAGGGTGGAAAGATATCCCGGCTTAGCGATCACGATATGAAGCAAATTTGAAACTAAAGATTCGTTCAACGATTTAACTGTCTTTAACAACTAATTTTTCAAATTTGGCTGCAAAAAATGGCTGCTGAAATGTATGCTATTATACTTTTCATTTAATCTAATGTGTATGAACTAACAACTTGATTTTTTTTTTCTTGTTCGCAGGTAGTCGAAAACGTAGTAGTTTTTAATTTTCTGTTTCACATTGCTAACTTGGCTGGAAAAATTGCTTACTGGAGTTGTGGAAGGTCATGATCAATATACACATTGTGTTCATACCAAAAAAAAAAAAATAAAAAAAATTATCATAGATTATAGAATTAGAAAATTATGTTGGTCACTACTTTTATTATTAGTTGAATAGTTGATTCATTTACAAATTTTATAATAAGAACAGGAAAATTTGTCTGGCAAATAGTTGGCACCCCATTATTATTTGACTTTATAATAAGGGAAATATTATTGTGCTGATGTATGATAGATTATGACCTACTGCAAATTATTTTAATATTTAAAATGTAGTATAAGTGTAATATATTTTTGGCAATATGGACAAAAATGTATCTTAAAATTTATGTAATTTGAATTCCAAACAGTGACATTTTAAAATCGACCATGTAATAATTAGTGTCGTCAATATTGGCCAAGGCTCGGTGGGTCAGCCCGGTTCGGCCTGTAATTTGATGGGTTAAGCTTCAATTTTTGCAGTTCATTTAAGAATAAGATTTTTTAGCTCGGTTCGGATAAACCCATGACCCGTAGGGCTTGAGGAATGTGGGTTGGGCTAGTCCGTGAGCCGATCCGTCAATCAAATAATAAATAATTTAAAAATAAAATAAAATACTGAAAAATGATAAAAAAATTGAAAAATAATCTAGTCCAATGATTACCATTGGCCGGTTCCATTAACAAAGAAAATGGAAACCGGAAAGTTTCCTACTTTCCTATCTAATAAATAATAAAATAATTAAATATCTACCACTAAAACATAAAAAGTACATTGTACTCTTCACTTTCCTAATTTCCTTAGTTCAGCTAGTCGCCTCCTCCTCACTATATCTCCCTCAACGCGCCATTGGCTTTCAACCGCGATGTTTTCGATCGAGTAGTGCCACCTCTTTGTTTTCTTTCTACTTTGGGTGATTCGAGCTCTGACTCCCTTTTGATTAACAAACATTAATACTATGTGTTATTGTGTGATAAATATTTATGTTTATCAACAGTGTAAAATTAAATTATAAAATATTATTTTTTAAAAAATGGGCTGACCCGTGAGACCCGCAGCCCACAGGGTAATAGCGTGGGTTTGGTATTTTTTAACCCGTCAGTTAAATGGGCCAACCCGTCAAACTCAAAGCCCGTATGGACTAGCCCAGATGGATTGGGCCAACCCGTATTGACAACTCTAGTAATAATCATTATTAAGTTTTGGTTAGTGACGAATTTTGTATAATTTATGTCGATGCAAATTATTTATAAATTTTGGTGGATTATTAAGAGTTTCTTGTGGATGGACTAGCCATAAATTCTGAAAAATCACAGATATTTTAATATAATTTGTGTTGTAATTGAAACAAAATGTTTATATTCCTTCATGGATTATCAAAAGTTTATGAGATGTTTCGTTTATAAGTATATGATTTTGCTTTAAAATTGATTCAAATAACTCAAGATTTTGCATATCAAAAGTTTATATGATGTTTCATTTAAAATTCATTTAAATATTCAATGCACAAACATCAATTTCAATACTTCTCAAAGTTCTTATTGAAAAGGGACGATAGTGACATTTCAATTAACAAGGAAAGCAATACAGAGCATTATTATTATTATTATTATTATTATAATAATAATAAAATAAAAATAAAAAAATAATATGATAATTAAAATTATTATTTTGAAAACACGGTGCTTCCAAGCTTAAACCTATTAAAAAGCAAGTCAAAGCTCAAATATATACTAATTTTTTAACTTAATTTGCGATCTTCATATCGTGTAAGAGGTAATATTTTTGATAAGTTGAAATTACATTATCCCATGTTTAATCAATATTTTGTCAATCTATCTCAACCTCTTTTCGTATTCACTATTTACAACCTCTCACACGTTTTTATTAGACATCTCCTTTTCACATATCCACACCACCTTAACCTCATTCCCATCGTCTTGTCCACCATAAAGACGACTCTTACTTTGTCTCAAATATCCTTATTCTTAATTTGATCTCGTCTAATATATTCACAAATTCATCTTAGTATCCTTATTTGCTCAACTTGTATCTTCTAAACATGAAAGTTCTGACTAGCCAATGCTCAATTTAATCATCTCTTTCCGGTACTTTTTCGACATATCTCTACCTCTTTGCATATCCACTATATCCAATCTCTCACACCTCATTACTATACATCTCCTTGTTACATATCCACACCACCTCAACCTCATTCCCCTCGTCTTGTCCGCCATAAAGACGACTCTTAGCTTGTCTCGAATATCCTCATTCGTAATTTAATCTCTTTTAATAGGCTCATGCATTCATCTCCGTATCCTTATTTGCTCAACTTGTATCTTCTAAACATAAAAATTCTAACTCGCTAATACTCAATTTAATTCTCTCTTCTCAATACTTTTTCGATATATCTCTACCTTTTCATATATCCACTGTATCCAACATCTGGCACATTCTTACTAGGCATCTCCTCTTCACACATCGAGACCACCTCAACCTCATTTTCCTCATCTTGTCCACTGTAAAGGTTACTCTTATCTTAACACTCGGTATTCTTATTTACTCAACTTGTATCATCTAAACATGAAAGTTTCGACTCGACTCATCAATACTAAATTTAATCATTTATCTTCAATATTTTCTCGACATATCTCTTAATTTTTCGCATATTCACTATATCAAACATCTCGCACGTTCTTACTGGACATCTCTTCTTTGTACATCTAAACCACCTCAGCCTCATTTCCCTGGTCTTGTCCAGCATAAAGATCACTCTTTTAACTTATTTCAAACTTAATTTGATCTCTTTGTAATATACTCACACATTCATCTCAGTATCTCTTTCAAACATATTAAACGATCTCAACCTCAATTTATCAAATATTGTCCACAACGGAAGCCAATCATTATCAACATTTCATTTATAAATTTTCTTCCATTGAGGTGAGTGGCATTGCAGTGTAGATGGATCGATCGAAGCACGTAGATGGTTATGGTTTAGAAGCTTCACTCATTCAAATCATCAACTCCCACAATTCTTCCTCTCTCAACCTCCGTCAATCCACCGGTCACTCACTAATACCACTTATCTTTTTTGTTTGTTTTTTCTGCATTTCGTTGCGTGTAAAGTTTGGAACTTAGAAGTTTGGGTTCTGGGTTTCTTGAATTTTACCAAATTGGGTTGTGGGTTTCTTGAATTTTGCAAATTCGGTTTATGGGTTTCTTGAATTTTGCGAATTGGGTTGTGATTTGCTCAAATTTAGCAACATTGGGTTGTGGGGTTCTTGCATTTTACAAAATTGGATTGTGGGTTTCTTGCATTTTACGAAATTGGGTTGTGGGTTGCTCGAATTTTACAATATTGGTTTGTGGGTTGCTCGAATTTTACTGAATTGGTTTCCGGGTTTCTTCCATTTTACGAATTGGGTTGTGGGTTATGGAGGGTTTTAGGAGAGATAGAGGTAGGCCGAAGAAATATGGGAGAGGTGATCAGATGGTATGTGATACAGTTCCAGCTTGACGAGAATCGGAGGTTAGTATAGTAGCTTCAGCTTATCGAGCACATGATGGAATTTGTGGATGACAAGGATTGGAATAGAAGGTTAGTAGATAGTAGTTTCAGCTTACCGAGGACATGATGGAAGTTGTGGACGACAAGGATTAGGATAGGTGGTTAGTAGACAGTAGTTTCAGCTTACCGAGGACATTATGGAGCTCACCGAGGACATGATGGAAGTTGTGGATGACTCAAATTCGGATAGGAGGTTAGTAGATAGTAGTTTCAACTTACCAAGGACATGACGGAAGTTGTGGAGGACACGTATTAGGATAGGAGGTTAGTGGATTGTAGTTTGAGACCTAGGAAATGATGGAAGTTGTGGATGACAAGGATTAGGATAGGAAGGTTAGTAGATAATAGCTTCAGCTTATCGAAGGCATGACGGAAGTGGTGGACTACACATATTAGGATAGGATGTTAGTAGATATTGCTAGTTTCTTGTACTTCGTTCTGGTATTATTTTTTGTTTCTTGTACTTCAATTGTTGGATGTCGTTGTATCGCCTCAGTAGTTCTTTTTTCCTTGGAATTCTATTATTATCCGATGATGTTTCTTGTACTTTATTATCGTATTATTTGACTGTACAGTATGCTTTGTGATGCTTTCACTTTTGTTTATTCTCTTTCTAGACTGCTTTGAATTATTTTTCTTGAGTCGAGGGTCTATCATAAACATCTCTACCTTTGAGGTAGAAGTAAGGTCTACACGCACTCTACCCTCTCTAGACCCCTCTTTGTCGGACTATACTGAGTATGTTGTTGTTGTTGGGTTGTGGGTATCCTGAATTTCACGAACTGGGTTGTGGGTACTCAAATTTGACAAATTTGGGTTGTTGGTATCTTGAGTTTGGTTCAGAGAAGGCAAAGAAGGATGCAATTCGCAGTGCGACACGGGTTTCGGAGCTGCTAGTGGACTCTGTGAATAAAGAAGTGCAAGAAGCTTTTGTAATGCAAAAGAGAATCGAAATGGAAATTCGTGCTTTGGCTGCAAGTATTTTGCAATTTGGAAAGCAAACTGATCAGTGGCTTGCTG
This sequence comes from Capsicum annuum, assembly GCF_002878395.1. Classification (NCBI taxonomy): domain Eukaryota; kingdom Viridiplantae; phylum Streptophyta; class Magnoliopsida; order Solanales; family Solanaceae; genus Capsicum; species Capsicum annuum. The sequence continues at coordinate 229,238,105 of NC_061121.1, read as the reverse complement.
CTTCACACTCCATCAATACTGCAATTAAGGTCAGTACATATTGCTATTTGTGTTTATGTTTTTCAAGATTGAATATATCTGATGAATATGTAGCTTATAGGCCCTAACATTCAGCTACAATAGATATCACCTTGTTCAAATTCCGCTGAGTAGAAAACACTAGGTGATTTTGTTCTGTCTGTGTAAAGTCTTGTGGACAAAGTTAGTAGGTAGTTAAGTTAGCTTGGTGGGAGGTAGCAGCTCACACGCGTCCGGTATAGTACTCGGATATCACCGTTATAAAAAAAATTCAGTTTATTTTTGTAGAACTAGGAAGTTCAGTTATAAAACATGAGCCCATCGCGAAATGTTGGATCGACTTTTTAACATTTATTCTCACGTTCAATTATGAAGCATGAAGTGCTACACCAGTTTGTTCTGGTGTTTCGGAAACTGTCTTGATCATTCTGATCCCATTCTCAGTGCAAAGCGCTTTGAACTTTTGACTATCATACTCTCCTCCATTGTCGGACTGCCTACATTTTATCTTTAGGCTTGTCTGATTTTCAACTTCAGCTTTCCATCTTTTAGATATAACAAAAAAATCTGCTATATTTTTCAGAAAATAAACCCACAACTTTCTCGTGGAACCATCAATAAAGGTGACATAATAACGTGAGTCTCCGAGAGAATTTAGAGGAGCGGATCCTTGTACAGCAGTATGCACTAGTTCTAGTCTCCGAGAGAATTTAGAGGAGCGGATCCTTATACAGCAGTATGCACGAGTTCTAACTTTTTTTTCTTTGGCGTCTTTCCCACCTTTTGAGAAACTCTCTCTCTCTCCTGTGTCCCATAAATACAATCTTCGCACAAACCTAGCTCATCATGTCTGAGCTTTGGTGACTTTTCTTTAGTTGTTAGCAGCTTCATTCCCACTCGTGTGCCCAACCCTCCAATACCTCAATCTGAGTCTCGATCATGGTCAACCACTGCTACAGTATCTCTCTATAGTGCAGTTACCGTGTTCCTTCTTAGAGCCTCATGCCACAACCAAATTTACTCATCTTCCATGATCCGTTACTGAATACTACTGTGTACTTCTCACTATTAATCTGACCCATGCATATTAGATTTTTCTTGAGGTCAGGAACATGTATGATAATTTGCAATTTCGGCATCATCCCTTATGCCTTCTTTATATGCACTTCATTGTTCCCGACAATTTCTAAGGGTTCATTATCTGCTATATTAACCCTTTCGAATGTCCCAGCAACATAGCTATGCAATAATTTTTTGCATGAGTAGAGTAGAAAGATGCACCTCTAGAATCCAAGATTCCACTGGACTGTTTGAGCATCAAATTAGCGCATCACCAACTTGTTCAGCAGTTACATCCGCTGACTTATCATTCTTGTCGTTGATCTTTATTCTGCTTCTTAGGCTCTCTACACTGAATAATGGTGTGGCCCTTTTTAATTGTTATTGCAATTCCAATAAATAATATCTTTGCGATTCTTGAGAGACTTCGAGTCTTCTTGACCTTGATCTACCATGACCATGACTTTTGTCATTTTTGGCTGCTTTCGGTGTTCAAAGTAGATCCTGGAGATCACTTGATTCTCTTGGGTGAATATCTTCACTTAGGATAAATACCAATTTGAGTTTTGTGTTTCTCGATGAACTGCTGAGTACAGTTATTGTGGCGGACCAACTCTGTGGTAGAGATGATAGTTGGTGCACCGACTTTGTCATTGAATGTTATGTCAATAGAACTCAACTGAGCTAAATCAACGGATTAAATAGACTTTATTTGAAGCAGATGGCTTCTCATACACGTTTGGTAACACCTTCATTAGGCCTGCAGTGATCTTCTTGTTAATGATGTTAAATGCCATATTTTGTGACGGCGTCAAAGGAATCAACACCAAGAGCTTGGCAATCTGATAAATCTCGATCCTCTTTGATCATATTCTCTGGTTTTACCCCAGCCAGAGTGTTAACTTTCTTTCGCAACAAATAATCCTTATTTGCATTCTTTGCTATTGAACAGGCTGCCTACATATTATCCTGCATTCCTTAAACCTACGTAGTGAGTCGTAGGCTGCCTACATCACGCCCCTTGGGGCGCAACCTTTTCCTTGTTCCTGCATAAATGCCGGACGCTTCATGCATCGACTTGTATTGTTTCTCTAGCCATCCACAGCTAGACGGGGCTGAGGCTTACTTGTTTCTCTAGAAACGAGATGCTTCTATGCAGTGGAAACTGTTCAGATTTTTTTCATATTGACGCTTCGTGTGACGTTATGATCCAATCTTGTAGAAACATAGATATGTTACTCATATATACATTGTTGATATATGCAGCTTCAATATTAATATTTTTTGGCACAGGAAATTGGAGACTTCGAGAATTGGATGAAAACTATGGAGTTTGATTGTAAAAGTATTAATGCTGCAATCTGCAATATCCACCAAGAATAACGTTTGAACCTGAATTAACAAAGGCATGTGGTTTGTATCTAGTTATTTATACCCCAGTGGGGTCTCCAGTCCGAGGAGAGGAGAGGAGAGGAGAGTAGAGTGTATGTAGATCATACCCCTATTAGAGAGGCCTTTGGCGCAGTGTACAGAATATTCTTTTTGCATGAATGATATGAAATTGCATTTATTTCTTTACGACGACTTGTATTCTGCATAATTTTTACCAGTTCCTTAAGGATTTATTTCTATACTATCTGCATACTTGGAACAGCAACATTTGCTTTCTTATTATTATAGAATAAAGATTTAATCAGAACTTCAAAATACATATGAACAAGAATCGACATGAAAAGACTTATACACATATACAATGTCAAGAACACAATATTGTAAACAATCAACTATAGAAATTCTCTCCAAAACCACCAAACAAACAATAAATGAAATAAGAACTGAATTTCTAACATGCTAGTATGACACAATAAAAGGTAGGATCATAGTCATGAACTCATCATAGGTCAGTTTCGCCGAGCCAGTATAACGCGTGTCCTTCTCCTTGAACTTTTCGGTCAAGCCCTGAGAATTGCAAAAGAGAACTCAGAGACGCTAGCGTGAAGGCAAAATACAAGTAGTTGTACAAAAGGAATTCCATCAAGATGTGAACAAATATGACAGTGAAGTTAAATTCCATCTCATCGCGTTTCTTTTTAGAGGAACATTATAGGAAAATACACCTAGATGAATGGGTTTGGATCGAATCACCACATATGTATGCATGGCGCACCAGGATATTTAGCTAACTTCTGCAGAAATGATGCTAGTTGGTCTAGTCTAGAAGTGTACTCCCAAACAAACTACATGTATCAGCTTTCAGTATTCAGAGAGTATAATAAAGAGAAGTTGAGCTTGGTGACGCGTACAAGATAGATTTTCATCTTCAGCTGATTGTATTAACTTTTTCAGTTCAGAATTAGATATCATAAACTTGTTAAAGTTGGAGTTCTAAAATCAGTTGGGGTAGCCCAATAGATGATTATAGCAAAGCAACCTCTAATTGAGTTGTAACACTTTCTTCTAAACTCAGTACTATTAAGTATAAGATTGCAACAACGACCTAGGTTAACACTTATAACTGTTAGGGGTCATTTAAATAACATGCAGGATTATTTTATCTCGCGTTTGGTTAAGGAGTATTAATTAGTCCCATATATATGGTGGGATAACTTTGTCTATCCCATCCCTCATACCAAACAACCCCTTAAGTCATCAAGTGACTGGACGAGAAGTGAGTCCAGTTGTTTTGTCCTTCAACAACAACATACCCAAAAGTTTCCTCTCCTTACACGTACCTTGGAAGATAAGGTTTTTCGAAAAAACAACATTGGAGATCAGTCTAAAAGTTTCATCCATAAGTGGAGGAGAGATGAGGGAAGAAATACATCGAAGCCAGGAAGATGCATAAATCAAGATAATGAGTAAGGAAATGTTCATAAAAAGAGATCAGGTGTTTTACCTTCACAACCATTCCACATCTGCACCATAAAAGCATAAAGTTCAGAACACAGTTAACTTAAGAACCTATCTATTTAATGAAAAGGTGTTCGCGTGTCAGCCTTACTCGACAAAACTATCAAAAGATAGCTCAGGCCTCCGACCACTTCCGTCAGTATATCTGGAAATCAAAACTTCAAGAACAGAAGGTGGCACCATATATCCAAGACTGTAGAGAGCATCCCTTAGTTCTGTTGCATCAATTTTCCCACTTCTATCTTTGTCAAATCTCTCAAAAATGGCCTGCAAACAAGAGGGATCAACGTCAGAGACATTAGCTAAAACATGAGAAGTGGTAAAGGCAATGGTAGGTTGTGAGAGAAACATATCAGCGGATCTTTGTCCATCGATCACCTTCTTTTCTTTTTTATGTTGTTTTTTTTTTGTGTGTGTGTGTGGTGGGTGGGTGGGGGGATGGATGAAAGGTAAATTTTCATTGCTATCCACCAAGAAGGTGTCAATATGCTACCAAAACAGGATTCCTAAACTCACACATCCGTAAAGAGTTTAGTAAGTCTTTACATTATGAGCATCTTTCACGTTACACCGTTGAGTACAAGCACTGTAAAGCTTTAAATTTTACGCACATTAAAGAGGAATATCTGTTCTCGAAACATCTATTGTATCTCTCTCTCTAAATTGTCCAAAATGTTTGCCGATCGCCTTCTGTACTACATTAGTATCTCTAACTAATGTTCCATTGGCCGAAAATTAAATATTACCCCAGGACCAGGCCATATTGGGCTGCATATAACTTATTTTGTTTCATTCTCTACCCCTCTTCTCCTATGCGCTTCCACCTCCGCTACAGCCTGTTCTTCCTCATGCGAACCACCATTTTTTTTTTGGTTTCTGATAGAGGTTTGATATTCTAATTTCATGAGTGTTATGCTTACAATTAAAAACTAAACCAAAAAAGGCACGAACAATTGCTTACCCTCCATTGACCAAGACAGCTCCATAGTGCAGCAAATTCCTTCGGTCCTGTTCAGATATACAAAGCAAAGCTCGAGTAAATATGAGATAGCAAAAACAAAATTTTGAGCAAGAAAATTAGATAGCAATGTCATATAGCTAACATCGACAATATTTCAGAAGCAAACCAAAATACTAGCTATATAATCCAATCATTAATTCTTATTCGAACAAGAAAATCACCATCGTCAATTAAACTACATTGATATAAAGTGTAATTTGGATATGCGTAATGACTAGATTATATTACTAGTATTGAACGCCGCCGCCGCCGCCGCCACCACCACCACCACAACAACAACAACAACAACAAATCCCCTCTTTTTCTGTTACTCACCATTATCAATTTGAACTACATTGATATAAAGGATAAGCTATATGTGCACTGATTAAGCTACATGGAAAATCCACTACTAAAATTCAAGAAACTAGTAAAATTGAGCTAAACATCTACATAAAGACCACTACAAAAAAACATAGCAAAAAGGGATTTTTTTTCAACCAAAATCCCTTCTT
>NC_061121.1:229221800-229229603 GCF_002878395.1 Capsicum annuum | reverse complement strand
GTATATGTTTTATAAATTAGTATATAAGTATATCTATATATATATTGTAATGTATATATAATGTAGTATATTTTATAAGTAGTAGTATATATACATTGAATGGTGCGTATACACGTGTATATATCTTCTATAGAAGTGTATATTTAACGTATACATGTGTATATGTTTTATAAATTAGTATATAAGTATATCTATATATATTGTAATGTACATTTATTGTAGTATATTTTATAAGTAGTAGTATATATACATTGAATAGTGCGTATACTCATGTATATATCTTCTATAGAAGTGTATATTTAACGTATACATGTGTATATGTTTTATAAATTGCTATACAACTATATCTATATATATTGTAATGTATATATATTGTAGTATATTTTATAAGTAGTAGTATATATACATTGTATGGTGCACATACACGTGTATATATCTTGTATATTTAACGTATACATGTGTATATGTTTTATGAATTAGTATATAAGTATATCTATATATATTGTAGTATATTTTATAAGTAGTAGTATATATACATTGAATGGTGTATATATATGAGTAATTGACTAATTGTGTATATGTGTATATATTTTTTAAATTCTAATGTAGTATATACTATATATATAGTGTATATATATTATTTAACATATTTATAATGTATATAAGTGGGTATATGTAATGTATATTGAAAGGAAGTTTTTTTTTTTTTTATATTTTTGACTGGGTTTGACCGATTTTTTAATTGGGTTTTGTTAGGTTTGACCGGGTTGGGTTAAGTGGGCTGGGTTAGGGTGGGTTCTAATTTTTTTACTGTTTGATCCGGCTCGTCCCGACTCGTCTAGCACCAAAAACGACCCTTAATCGGCCCTCAACCTGGTTAAAATAGAAGGGCCGGTTCTGGGTTGGCCTGGGTCGGCTCATTTGACATCCATAGATTGTAGTGAGGGGTGTTATGGCTACAAAGTTGAGGGAGATTGCGGAGGCTATGAAAATAGCCATGATCAAAAGTTGGGCAGATTTGAAAATTACTGTTTTGAGGGAGAAAATGAGGTGAATAAAGTACCTAGTGCTTATGGTGACTTTGGAGATGATATAGGACCTCGTGATGAATCTTATGATAACGTTGGGGCATGTGAGGAGCCTTACAATTCTCACTCCGAACCTAGATTTGGTGTTAGGTATAACCCTTTTGTTCGCAAAGATTATGAGAGCTATGATGAGAGTACACGTGAGGAGTGCGAAGATTCATATTATCCACCTTGTAGTACTCCTTATCAAGATTGATATAGTGTGAATGGTTATACTAGCTCTAGTGGAGGTTGTCCAACGAGAAGAAGAGGGTATGGATCTCCAAAATCGAGGGGTACTCGTGAGCTTTATAATGTTGATCCAAGAAGGAGTGTGCACTCTGGAAAGGTGACCATTTGTGGGATACTGGGCTGCCTCATTGTATTAAATGATAGGTACTATAGTAACTACATCGTTCCATCCATGGCTGACTTCTTGGGGTTGTTTCGTGAGCCTTTACTTGTTCCATACTTCTTGGATGGGTTTAAGGTTACCGAGAGGGTCAAGGTTGTCTTCTCCCAATTTGAATACCATGAGGAGGTGTGGTGCAATATTCTTCCATTGACATACGGTCATGTATGCTTAGGTGCCGATTGGTTTGCACAACATAGAGTTCCAAACGTACAAAATTGGCCAAATATTGTAAGAGACCAATGGGGGAATTGTCTCATGACTTACTTGCTGCCCAAGCTACGAAGATAAATGCCTAACTACTCCAATCCAAATTATTATGAGATACAAAATATTGAGAGGAGTAAAAAAGTGCAAGGTGGTAATCCGAGAGTGGAAAAAGGAGAGGTTGTGTGGAGCAAAGTGAGGGGATTACCACCAAACCATGCTAACATTGGTTGTCCTTCTATTTCTAAGGACACTTGTGTAGGTACCAACATGGCAAACGAAGAAGAACAATGCCAAAAGGAATTTGCTGCCCAAGCTTTTGGAGGACCTTCACACCATGACAAAGAAGAATCTACTCAAGGACTTCAAGGTAAAATGTCTAACTCTTACACTTTTGTATATGTGAATGATAATTGTGTGGCTAGTAGCCCATTGAGTGTGAGTTGTAGCTTGCCTATATGTGAGTCTATTGTTTCTTTGCCACTTGATGATGATGTACATGTTGTGAGTGTGGATACACTGGCCAAATCAACTCTTCTTGAAAGATCGATTTATGTCCACCTAGTGTTGAAACCATTATGTTGAATAAAAGTACATTATCTTCTGAAATTTGTGTTGATAAACTTATGTGTGAAAATTACCCACCACTTGAGGATGTGTATGATGTAATTAATGAACCTCAAGTGTGTGATGATGTTGAAAATGTTGATCAAAGAAATAGGAGTGAACTCAAGAGCTATTCTTGGGATAATCTTGCACTTGAAATCTCTTTGTAACTTGATATTGATCTTTTAGAGAGTGATGAATGTGTTTGTTTTGAATCTGCCCATGAAATAGATCATGTTCTCTTTAGGTATAATGTCTTATTTGAAGATGATATAACCACTCTTAATGAACCTAGTGGTGAAAATGATGGTATAACTTGCCTTAGAAGCTATAGACGATATGGTAACCCACTATGGTGTGACAACATTTTTACTAAAGATGGAAATCACTTCTTGGAAGATGAAAGTACTCTTAAGGGTAAGGGACGTGTAGTCTTGGAAGCTACTTCTCCTTCTACTTAGTGTGATTTTATTATTGAGAGTACTTATGGTGATGATTGTGAAACTAGTAGTGAGTACACACATGAGGGCACCTTAGTAGAAGTTGACTTGAGTGATACCTTTCTCTACTCTCTATTTGCTTTGGATAATATGTATGCTATTGTAGAGAGTACGCCATTTAGTTTGGGTAGAGACCACAGGAAAGGGGAGTGTTGTCTACACCCGTGTCTATGGCCACTCTTCCCGTTTGACCCCAGTGCCAAATATAGATTTTATGATGATGGGGCACCCAACTTGTTGCTTGGTTTACATGAAAAACAAAGTATCACTTTTGGTAAATTCCATAACCAAATCCTTTGTGTATTTTTCATTAATTATTTAATATTTAGTTCAAAGGATCCTTGGTTATATTATAAATATGTGCAGCCTTGGAATGTTGAGGTGATTTGTCATGCTAACCCTAACCCTCATTCCATGAAGAGTTTGTATTTGTGTGTCCTTTCTTTGGTTTTGCAAGGTTTGGATTCAAGGTCGAATCTTTTTCAAGATGGGGAGGATGATACGAGTCAAATGACCACCTTAGCTTTTGATGACATCTTTGAAGGCTAACACGTAAAGCTCAAGACTTGATCACACCGCGAGAACAAGGATACACAAGGAAGGATCATTTTAAGCATGACTTAAATAAATCTCATGTGTGGAAGGTTGCTTACATTGATGCTAACCCGAGAACCACAAGCCTTGAAGTATGAACCATACTCGATTTTTGAGAGCATTGAAAAGGCGCCATTCATTCAAGTTATACCATACCTTGAATGCCCCTTCATTAAGGGTATTTTATACATTACATATGGTGTATTTACACACCATGGCAGCCCTTCTCATTAAGGGCAAAGTGGTCTTTTTATCTTCATTTGTAATATATTATAAATAGGCCCCTTTAGTCTTATTTTCACTAGTTTTTGAATGATGAATATGTGAAAGACTTTTTATCTCTTTGAGAGTGTAAGTGTGGGGCTTGGATAAGCCATCTATAGTGTAGGGCTTGGAAAAACCGATATTGTACGTTGCTTAGAAACGGTGGTTGTGAGGTGAAGTTGATTCCCTTAGTGGTCACCATAAGAAGATTGGTATTTGTACTTGTGGATTTTAAGGGTCTTTACTTTTAATACATATTTGGGTTCTTGTTCTTCGCAAGTCCTTATGTCATCTTTCCTATTCTTTACTTTTCTTGCAATATTTGTGTTTGTTTTTTATTTTTATTCATGATTTTTGTGTGTTGTTGTCTAGAGTGAATTGCTATCTTGTTCTCGGTTGTCTTTGTGTTGTTGGCTATTTTTGTGTTTCGTGATTGTTTCCTTATTAGGCTCGGGGTTCGAGCGTGCCGTGGGTCAAAAGTCAGTCGAGGCATGACTGGGATGTTGGGAGCGGCCTAGTGTGGTCCTTTGGGGTTGGCAGGACCATTTGGGTTATCAAACGAGTGAAACAGCACCAAAGGGACATTTTTGAGCCAAATTGGTGTGCTATAGCCCACATTTCTGAGGGTGAGCCTGAGGTTCGGGAGTTCTGTGGTCCAAAAATCGATCGGGGCATGCCAGGGAGGTTGGGGAGCAGCCTAGTGTGGTCCGTTGGGGTCGAAGGGATCATTTGGGTGGTCAAATGGGTAAAACAGCGCAAACGGGGCATTTTCGAGCCAAATCGATGTGCTATAGCCCATGATTTTAGGGGTGGGACTGCAGTCTGAGCGTATCGTGGACCAAAAATTGATCGGGGCATGCTAGGGAGACTGGGGAACAACCTACTGTGGTTCGTTGGGGTCGACGGGGCCATTTGGATGGACAAATGATTAAAACAACGTAAACGTGGCATTTTTTGGGCAAAATCAATGTACTAGTGCCCACGGTTCCAGGGGTGGGCCTACGGTCCGAGCGTGCCGTGGGCTAAAAATCGAATGGGGCATACCAGAGTGGTTGGGGAGTGGCCTAATGTGGTCCGTTGGGGTCGGCGGGGCCATTTGGGTGGTCAAACGGACAAAATAGCATAAATGGGGCATTTTCAAACCAAATCGGTGTGCTATTACCCACAGTTTTGAGGCTGGTCCTAGGGTCCGAGTGTTTCGTGGGAAAATGTAATACCCCGTATTTTCATGCTAGAATTCTAACCGTCGTTCCTGCACGTCTAAGCTCTAATCCAAGTGATTCTCACATGAATACAAGTTGCATGATCATTATCCTAGTCTATGGAGTAGTTTAGAGGTGAAAAATGTTCATATCAATGACCTCGAACAAAGTTGAGCTAAGACCAATTGATTCATCCAAAATTTGATATTGGATTCTACAAGGGTCAACTTCAAACGTGAATATATATTAATATACTTGGAATTTTTCATCCCAATACCTATCAAATTGTAGATAATTGAATTATCTTTCCAACGATACCAATTTCATCAAAATCCGACACCCGAGCTAGGAATTATGGCTTTGCGAAGTAGAGTGCGTCGCCTAACCAATCGCACAGGGCTACTAGAATAGGTGTACGATAAGCAATGCGGCGCATACTTAAATATCCGCGATAAGCAATGCGGCGCATACTTAAATGTGTGCGATAAGCAGTGTGGTGCATACTTAAATGTGTGCGATAAACAATACGCCATATACCTCACTTCCAAGTGCAAAAAACACCCCTATATATGTCTATAACATGGGATTAAACTCCCATAACACCAAAATAAGTTTACTTTCTCTCAAAATCACCAAGAACATTCATTAGGGCTTCAACCTAAAAATTGTTGGTACTTCCCTAGAACTACGTGCCCTCTTAGGAGCCTGAATTGAGGCTGATTATATATAGTGATCACTAGTTTTTGGATTTGATACTTATAGTCCTACTCCGATGGAAAGGATAGGACGGCTCTCCCCAACGTGGGTTGTACGTTGGACTCCATGTGGCTCACATGGTTTATGTTTGTTATAAGATCTCACAATGTGTGTGTGTGTATTCTCCTATCTAATATGAAAAGTCTTATTCTTCTATCTGAGATGAAAACATATTTGTTTGAAAGACTGAGTTTGAGAAAGTCATTGTTTTCAAAAGATTTAATGAACATATATTCCAAAGAGAATTGTTATGAGATTTGATTGCTTTGATGATTTGGAATCGAGATGGAATTGAATTGAGATTTATTATGATGACTCACATGTTTCACCCAATATATTTTACTCTCTTATGATTATGATGATTTTAATTCGAGCTAAGTGAGTCATTTATATCAGCATGCATAATTTTATAAACTGTGATGATATTAAGATATTATTTTATATATGCATTGCACCCCCAGATGCTCGGTACGTTTCTATGGTACTGACCCACATATTCGTATGTGGGCTACATTTTCTCGAAATATAGGTACAAGGTATAGTGTACATCTTCAGATCCAGTCAGTTCGCGACATCCAGTCAGTAGGTGATGAGTCTTTTTGATTCAAGGGCTTGAGTTAGTTATATAGTTCGAGAACTGTTATATTTTCTTTATTTAGTCGTACTAAGTTGGTTTAGTCGAGAGTCATGACCCGGCTACCTACAGTCAGTACTAGTAGAGGCTTCATAGATAGTCAGTAGAAGTTGATGTATTCTGTTTTAGTTTTGGTTGTAAAAGCAGAGTTGTAATTTGGTAAATTTAGTTTTGTATCTATCATATTTAGAAAAGAGTTATTTTCCGCAGATTTTTATAGATTTATACTTTTTGTTCAGTTGCTTATGAGTTATGCTAGTAAACCGGTTAGCTTGGGGTTACTTGTGATTCTAAGCACCGTGTGACGTCTTGGGACCCAATTTTGGGGTGTTACAAACTTGGTATCAAAGCACAAAGTTCAAGTGTCCTAGGGTGTCTATGAAACCGTGTCTAGTAGAGTCTTGAGGAACAGTACGGAGACATCGGTACTTTTCTTCGAGAGGCTACAGGGCATTTATGAAATGTCTTAATTATTTTAAGTCTTAAATCGTGCTATAGAAAAGTTCCCCAAGAAACTTCTACAGATTCTCATCTTACTCTAGTCAGGCCATCTTTGCCTTATTTCCAAGGTATCAGAAACAGTTGAGCTTAATTCTCCATAGATAGTTATGGAATTGTAAGAGAGCTACAAAAGTATCCTATCAGTACTTTTGAGTTCCAAAATTTGAAGTGCTTTATCAGGCCTGTAGAAATCATGCACAAAGCCTGAGTCAGATGTGCTTTTGAATTTCTCCTCATAATCCATAATGATAATCTATACTTCTCTATCTATGTTCTTGAAGTAACATGTTCGGCAAGTTCCAGTTCCTCCCCAGATAATGCTTTTATAATTACTAGCAGAAGTTTTAGAAGTTTCATAAAGTGGCTTGAGAGGAGCCTTCTAGTGTGTTATAAGTCCTTCAAATTTAAGTTATGCCCTCGTTCTTATGAGTTATTTAATTAAGACAGAGTAAAGTGTATTCTTAGATCATTGAATGTTGTGTGTCAAATTTCTATCTCTTGTATTATGTAATCTTGTTATCATTATGTTTGTGAAAAATCAAAGTCTAGTGAAGCCGTGTGAGGCCTATTTTGATTCACTAGCATAGTTGCTTTGTTATTCATATAATTTTCTTAATCAAAACACAAAATCAAAGTCTAGTGAAGCCGTGTGAGGCCTATTTTGACTCACTAGCAACTTGTTATTTATCTTGTTGTTCAAGTGTTAGTTGAAAGTGTGGGTTTCTGTGTAGTGGCAGAAGTAGTAACGTTTAGTTGAAAGTCTTGTGTTAGTTGAACTTGTGGGTTTAGAAGTGTAGTGGTAAAATTGTAGAAAGGACAATTTATTGAATATGTATAGCTGAATTTTTGCTTATGATTGAATTAGTAATGAAGTGATATACCCTTGTTTGTTAGTTTAGTGAAGTTAGAGAAGGAGATTATTAGTTAAGGTGGATTGTTGTTTACTTGAAGTATGAAAAGAGTTATTAATGGTATTTGTTGTGCTAGGAAAGTATAAGTTTTGATGAAAGTACTTGGTGGTTGAGTATTGTTAATTTAGGCTTTCCTGAGATTGCAAAAG
>NC_061121.1:229217058-229218800 GCF_002878395.1 Capsicum annuum | reverse complement strand
CACAGTCTCTTCCTAGTATTTTCATCAAATTATTATCATTCGGGGATGAATGATCCCAAGAGGGGGATGTTGTAATACCCCGAGTTTTCATGTCATAAACCTCTCATCCTTTCTCATGAGATCAGATCCAGTGCAAAGTAATGGTTACTTATAAGTTGACACTCTCATTTCTATCTTAGCCATATAGTTATTTTTCTTAAGGATTCATGCACTTGCAGACTAGTTCAGTAGCTCATTTTTCTTGAGATCCGGTGATTCAGTCCTATAAGTTACACATGATAGCTTGAATACTAATATTCCTCTATATTTTAGGTTAATTATCCATATTCGAGGACGAATGTTCCCAAGGGGGAGATAATGTAATACCCCATATTTTTGTGCTAGAATTCTAACCATCGTTCCTGCACATCTAAGCTCTAATCCAAGTGATTCTCACATGAATATAAATTGCATGATCATTATCCTAGTCTATGGAGTAGTTTAGATGTGAAAAATGTTCATAGCAATGACCTAGAACAAAGTTGAGCTAAGACCAATTGATTCATCCAAAGTTTGACGTTCGATTCTACAAGGGTTAACTTCAAACGTGAATATCTCTTAATATACTTGGAATTTTTCATCCCAAGTCCTATCAAATTGTAGATAATTGAATTATCTTTCCAACGATACCAATTTCATCAAAATCCGACACCCGAGCAAGGAGTTATGGCTTTGCGAAATAGAGTGCGTCGCCTAACCAATCGTACATGGCTACTGGAATAGGTGTGCGATAAGCAATGTGGCGCATACTTGAATGTGTGCGATAATCAATGCGGCCATACTTAAATGTGTGCGATAATCAATGCGGCGCATACTTAAATGTGTGCGATAAGCAATACGCCGCATACCTCACTTCCAAGTGCCAAAAACACCCCTATATATGTCTATAACACGGGATTAAACTCCCATAACACCAAAATAAGTTTACTTTCTCTCAAAATCACCAAGAACATTCATTAGGGATTCAACCTAAAAATTCAAATATCTCAAGATTCAACCATGAGTTTTCAACAATTCTTCAAGATTCAAAATCCCCATTCCGAGGGCTACAAGAAACACTCATTATTTTCACGAATAGAGTCCCAAGGTCAACAGTTCATTCAAAGCTTCAAGTTTAAGGTATGTGGGGTTTTTCAACAAGAATATCCTTTCGTTCTTGTGCCCAAAATTTGTATTATTTTACAAAGATATATGATTTTACATGCTTTGATATGAATTTGAGATAGAAACTATTATCCTACGTTCTTGTTTAAAAGACTATTATATTTTTATGATGTCTTGAAGATAAATTCCTTGAGTTTTGATGTTAATATCATGTTTGAAGTTGAATTTCCAGATTTTCATATGAATTATACATGTTTGCTACATAAAATGTGAATCTTGAAATATTTTGCTCAAGTATTGATATATGGGTTTTGAACCCTATTTGAGAATTATGATTTTTGTGAAAGTAATGTGTTATGCACACCTTGAGATTTGAATGATTTGACCTTTTGGTCTTGAAAGAGTTATTTTTGAACTCGAATGAGAAAAGAAATCCACATTTTGATTTATTATGAAAAAGAGGTAGCATGATGGTTCCCGTTGTGAATTACTGAATTATTTTATGGTGGATTTTCTTTGAAAAGATCTGAGCTAAGTTCGGGAGTAGCTGTGTTGGTACTTCCCTAGAACTACGTGCCCCCATAGGAGCCGGAATTGAG
>NC_061121.1:229172285-229216958 GCF_002878395.1 Capsicum annuum | reverse complement strand
AAATTCCTTGAGTTTTGATGTTAATATCATGTTTGAAGTTGAATTTCCAGATTTTCATATGAATTATACATGTTTGCTACATAAAATGTGAATCTTGAAATATTTTGCTCAAGTATTGATATATGGGTTTTGAACCCTATTTGAGAATTATGATTTTTGTGAAAGTAATGTGTTATGCACACCTTGAGATTTGAATAATTTGACCTTTTGGTCTTGAAAGAGTTATTTTTGAACTCGAATGAGAAAAGAAATCCACATTTTGATTTATTATGAAAAAGAGGTAGCATGATGGTTCCCGTTGTGAATTACTGAATTATTTTATGGTGGATTTTCTTTGAAAAGATCTGAGCTAAGTTCGGGAGTAGCTGTGTTGGTACTTCCCTAGAACTACGTGCCCCCATAGGAGCCGGAATTGAGGCTGATTATATATAATGATCACTAGTTTTTGGATTTGATACTTATAGTCCTACTCCGATGGCAAGGATAGGACGACTCTCTCCAACATGGATTGTACGTTGGACTCCATGTGGCTCACATGGTTTATGTCGGGTATGAGATCTACCAATGTGTGTGTGTGTGTATTCTCCTATCTAATATGAAAAGTCTTATTTTTCTATCTGAGATGAAAACATATTTGTTTGAAAAACTGAGTTTGAGAAAGTCATTGTTTTCAAAAGATTTAATGAACATATATTCCAAAGAGAATTGTTATGAGATTTGATTGCTTTGATGATTTGGAATCGAGATGGAATTGAATTGAGATTTATTATGATGACTCACATGATTCACCCAATATATTTTACTCTCTTATGATTATGATGATTTTAATTCGAGCTAAGTGAGTCATTTATATCAGCATGCATAATTTTATAAATTGTGATGATATTAAGGTATTATTTTATATATGCATTGCACCCCCAGATGCTTGGTACGTTTCCATGGTACTGACCCACATATTCGTATGTGGGCTACATTTTCTCGAAATATAGGTACAAGGTATAGTGTACATCTTCAGATCCAGTCAGTTCATGGCATCCAGTCAGCAGGTGATGAGTCCTTTTGATTCAAGGGCTTGAGTTAGTTATATAGTTCGAGAACTGTTGTATTTTCTTTATTCAGTCGTATTGAGTTGGCTTAGTCGGGAGTCATGACCCGGCTACCTACAGTCAGTACTAGTAGAGGCTTCATAGACAGTCAGTAGAAGTTGATGTATTCTGTTTCAGTTTTGGTTGTAAAAGTAGAGTTGTAATCTTGTAAATTTAGTTTTGTATCTATTATATTTAGAAAAGAGTTATTTGCCGTAGATTTGTATAGATTTATACTTTTTGTTCAGTTGCTAATTTTTCACAGATTTGTATAGATTTATACTTTTTGTTCAGTTGCTTATGAGTTATGCCAGTAGAAGGGTTGACTTGGGGTCACTTGTGATCCTAAGCATCGTGTGATGTCTCGGGACCCGATTTTGGGGCGTTACAGAAGAAAATCAACCGAGGTATTCTAGAGAGGCTGGAGAGAGGCCTAGAGTGGTCCGTTGTGGTTGATGGGGACGTTTGGGTGGTCAAATGGACAAAACAATGCGAATGAGGCATTTTCGGGCCAAATCGGTGTGCTAAAGCCAACAATTTTGAGGGTGGGCTCGAGTTTCGCGCGTTATGTGGGCCAAAAATTGACTGGGGCGTGTCAGGGAGGCAGGGGAGTAGCTTAATGAGGTTCATTGGGGTTGGCAGGGCCATTTGGGTGGTCGAAAGGGAAAAATGGCACGAAGAAATCATTTTCAGACTAAATCAGTGCGCTATTGCCCACAGTTCTGGGGGTGGGTCTGGGGTTTGAGCATTTCGTGGGTCAAAAATCCACCGGGGCATGCCAGTGAGGTTGATGAGTGACCTAATATGGTTCGTTAGGATTGGTGGGGCTATTTGACTGGTCAAACAGGCGAAACGGCACGAACGGGACATTCTCGGGCCAAATTGGTGTGCTATAGTCCACGGTTTTGGAGGTGGGGCTGGGGTTCGGGTGTGCCATGGGCTGAAAATCGACTGGAGCGTGCCAGGGAGGCCGAGGAGTGACCTAGTATTGTCCGTTGGGGTCGACAGGGCTAGGGCTGTGCAAAAACTGAACCGATCGATAAACCGAACCGATAAAAATATTATTGGGTTATTGGGTTAACGATTTTATAAAAAATTTTATTGGGTAAACGGTTTGATATCAGTTTTAGCTTATTGGGTTATCGGTTAACCGATAACCCAATAAGGATACACTAAGTTATTGTTTTATCCCTATTTATGTTATATATTTAAATCTCTCTCTTTCTCTATCTATTATCTATCCATCTCTCTCTCTATAGTGTGTGTGTATGTGTATAGATTATATGCACTACTAATTCATAATTCAGTGAATCACATAGTATTAACCTATTTCGGGCAACAAAGGCACAATATAAAGTTCGGCTATTACTGTAATAAAAAGCTTGAAGCATTTATAGCTTCCAACAATTAGGATTCAATTTTTTTCCTAACTAACATTCAGTTCAAGTTTGAAGATTCTTGTAAACTAAAATACATTGCGTAGGTTGTGGAGGTAATTAGGATTTTATTTTTTTATGTTAGTTGTTAATATTTCTATTTTATAAGTATTTTCTTATTGGTTAAACCGAAAACCAAATCGTTAAGGACAAAAAACTGATAAACCAAAAATCGATAAGAAAATATCTTATTGGTTGGTTATTGATTTTACATATTTAAAAATCAAAAATTGATAAACTGAACCAATAACACGTAAAATCAAACCGACTGATCACACCCCTAGACGGGGCCATTTGGGTGGTCAAATGAGCGAAATAAAGCGATTGGGGTATTTCGGGAAAAATCAGTGTGCCATAGCCCATGGTTTTGGGGGTGGGCTTGGGGTTCGAGTGTGTCGTAGGCCAAAAATAGATCAGAGCATTCCAGGGAGGCTGGGGAGCGGCCTATATGGTTCGTTGGGGTCAGTGGGGCCATTTGGCTGGTCAAACGGGTGAAACAGCATAAACGGGATATTTTCAGACTAAATCGGTGTGCTATAGCCCATGGTTCTGGGTTGGGCTCGGGATCCGAGTGTGCTGTGGGCAAAAAACCAATCGAGTCATACAAGAGAGGTTGGGAAGTGGCTTAGTGTGGTCTGTTGTAGTCGGTGGGGCCATTTGGGTAGTCAAATGGGCGAAACAGCCCGAATGGGGCAGTTTTGGACAAAATCAGTGTGCTATATCTCACAATTCTGGGGGTGGGCTCAGGATTCGAGAGTGTTGTGGGCTAAAAGTCAATCGGGGCATGCCAAAGAGGTTGGGGAGCAATCTAGTGTGTTTTGTTGGGGTCTGCGGGTCTATATGGGTGGTCAAAGAGGCGAATTGATGCGAACGGGGCATTTTCAGGGCCTGGGGTGGGCCTGGGGTACGACCGTACCGTATGGAAAAAATTGATCGGGGAGTAATATGGAGGCTGTGGAGTAGCCTAATGTAGTCCGTTGGGGTCGATGGGGCCATTTAGGTAGTAATTATCACGTCCCAAAATAACCCCTAGGCGTGTGATTGACTCCCGACAACACCGCTTGCCGGGAGAACCAATTTTCTATACATTCATAATACCAACAAATACTAAGATAAAAAGATATACAACTCCACATACACGAAATAATCATTAACGCAGGGTAATTATCCAATAAGATACCGCATAGCAATTTATAAAAACGGCAATAGTTTAGATAACAAATCTCTAACCCAAGTCCCACACTAAGTTCATGGAGTATCTAAATAGAATTACATGAGTTCAACTATTGGGCATGCAAATCCAACGAAAGGAAATATAAGCTAAAAGTAACTAAAGATGAATGACAGCCTTCACGAACAATGCGAAGGCTTACCTCAGCGACAAAATCCATACGTAAAAACAGTCAGCCACGAGCCTCTCTCTCCGTAACCGAATCTGTAGGTATGCAAGTAAGGAGTGAGCTATATAAATATAACCCAGTAAGATCCTCGACCCGCTACTTTAATACCCCTGGAACAAGTGTTAGAAAATACAAAATACATAAATAATATGTACATAATATCTCTCATAAAGTAATGTCAATATGATCCAAATGAAGTTAAAAAATATCACTCTATATCTCAACTCAATTCATTCTCACGACTTACCATAAACGGTAGTGAAGGTGATCGACCTCACACCCTGACAAGTCCACGACAACATATATAATGCCCCAAAAAGTCTACTATGGCAACATGTACAAGCCCCTAACATATTACGGCAGCATAGGTAATGCCCCTAACATATTACGACAGCATAAGTAATGCCCCAAACTTATTACGACAACTATGTATGCCCCTAAAGACTATAACAGCAACGAAAAAAATATTTTTAACGCCCCAACCTCACCTCATATTTCACCTCTAAATAATTCTCAATACACTTCCCAAAATACATATCCATAGCTAGCCAAAGTCCACAAATTCTACCAAGTTCACGTTTGTCCCAACACATGGACTAGGCAGAAAAATATAATTTTTATAAATCAAATTTAAAAAGCAAGCATCAAAGTTTAAAGTCTCACTTACCTCGCTAAAGACAAGTTCCACAACCTCACTATGCGTAGAACACCAACCAAATAGCCTTCAATAGCTTCAATCTAAACAAAATACTAAATAACAATATTAATTATGTCAGTTCAGGATTAAATCTCAATATCCCCAACTTTTAAACTTAGAGCTAAACCTTAATATCTCACACTGTTATATTGAATGAAGAATAATCCAACAAGAGGAAGCTTCCGAAACAAAACTTTAATTTCAAAATACTAATCAACAATTTCATCACTACTCAATCCTTACGCACCATAAATATTCCCTATTTGACAGTTTGTTCAAGGAAATAACAGTAGCATCATCAACATTCTTCATAACTTCCAGTGGAACATAATTTGGTTTTTTATTCCTAGAGGATTTAGAAGCAATTTGAGAGTTAGTACGAAAAAAAAACTTACTATAACAGCCAGTGAAACTTAATGGGTTTTCAAATAGGAAATGCTTCCAGACAGCAGCAGATATGCCTCTTCTTTGAATTTTTTTGCTATTATTAATTGATGCAAAACCCCACCATTGGAGGGAAGATAAGCTATTCAAAAATCTCCAGTTAAAAGTAAGCACACCTATGACCTAACTCAACTGATGGTACGACTACATATAAAAACTCTGTTTTTTTTATGCTGTTTTGCTTTCTATTTTCCCAAGGATAAAAGATCATATATATAGCCCTAGTACCGTGAAGCTGAAAAGCTTTTGGCTTGCCCCCTCTTTAATTCCTTAATTACCATTATTAATTGGTTATAATTACCAATTAACCCTTTTTTAAAAGGAAATAATAAGTTGGCTATTACAGTAATACGAGCGAAACAATGCGAAAGGGTATTTTTGGGCCAAATCAGTGTGCTATAGCCCATAATTTTGGGGGTGGGCTCGGGGTTCGGCCATGGCGTTGGCTAAAAATCAATCAAGGCATGATAGAGAGGTTGATGAGTGTCCTAGCATGGTTCGTTGGGGTCAGCGAGGCCATTTGGGTGGTTAAATGGGTGAAATAGTGCAAGCGAGGCATTTTGAGGCCAAATTGGTGTTCTATAGCCTACGGTTTCAGGGGTGGACTTGGGGTCCAGGTGTTCTATGGATTGAATATTGACCGAGGCATTCCAGGAAGTTTGAGGAGCGACCTAGTGTGGTCCGTTGGGTTCGGTGGAGCTATTTATGTAGTTAAATAGGCGAAATGGTGCGAATGGTGCATTTTTACGCCAAATTGATGTGCTATAGCCCACAGTTCTAGGGGTATGCCCTAGGTTCAGGCGTGCTGTATTTTAAAAATTTATCAGGGCATACCAGAGAGGCTGAGGAGTGACCTAGTATGGTACATTGGGGTTGACAGGGCCATTTGGGTGGTTAAACGAGCGAAACAACGTGAATGGGGCATTTTTGGGCCAAATTGGCGTGCTTTAGCCCACGGTTCTGGGGGTGAGCCCGGGATCCCTGCATGCCATAGACTGAAAATTAATTGGGGCATGCCAGGGAGGCTGGGATTGGCCTAGTATGGTCTGTTAGGGTTGGCGGGGCCATTTGGCTGGTTAAATGGACGAAACATCATGAACGAGTATTTTCTGGACAAATCGATATGCTGTAGCCCACGGTTTCAGGGATGGGCTTAGGGTCCAGGCATTTCGTAGGCAAAAAATTGATCAAGGCATGCCAGAGAGGACGAAAGCGGCCTAGTATGGCCCGTTGGTGTTGGTAGGGCTATTTGGGAGGTCAAAAGGGCAAAACGGTATGAAAGGGACATTTTTGGGCTAAATTGGTGTGCCATATCCCACAGTTACGGGGATGGTCCAAAGGTATGGGCGTACCATGGGTCAAAAATGACGTGCTAGAGAGGCTGGGGAGCAGCCTAGTGTAGTCCGTTAGGGTCGGCAGGGTCATTTGGGTTATCAAATGGTGCGAACAGTGGTGTTTTTGGGCTAAATCAATTTTCTATAGACCATAATTCTGTGGGTGGGCTCGGGGTTCGGCCGTGCCTATAACACCCCGCATTTTGGGCTAGAATGAAAGCCATTATTTCTATATGTAGATGATCCAAAAGCCCTAAATCCTATGAAAATTTGGCATGTTAATCAATTATAGAGTGTGGGAACCTATTTGAACATGAATTGAGATCATAGAGGTCCCCTAACTCAAGGATGAGTTGAAAGCTTTCCTATCGTTTGAGTTGAGTGAGTGTCAAAACTTGAGTTAACTTCAATTGACCATAACTCTTTGTATATAAAAAATTAGAGAGCCTACTATATATCAAATGAAATCTCTTCAAATTAGCTTTCCAACGATACTAATTTCGCCAAAATCCGATACCTGAGCAAAAAGTTACAGCCATTTTTGTGAGAGGTAGTAAGCTAAGGCGATAAGCGAGGCGACGCCCTGCCTATTCCTGCCAGTGTGATTTCCTATAGTCAAGCTCCTCATCCAAGAGGGGTATTTGGGTCATTTTCCACCATTAAATAGCCCCAATAACACAAGATTCAGCCTCTAATAACCAAATTATACCCTTATTCTCTCAAATTCTCTCAAGAACACTTCTTAGGGTTTCAACCCAAAGATCAAAATATCTTAATATTTCACCATTGGTTTTCAACAATTCTTCGAGATTCGGAATCCCCATGCGAGGGCTATAAGAAGCACCCATCAACTGTTCGAATAACATCGCTAAAGCACGAGTTCACTCAAGAGTCGTAAATTAAGGTATGTGGGGTTTTCCTAAAAATCTCATGGGCATAGAAACATGATTTTAAGAAAAAAGGTTTTAGATTTATGATTTATAATCATGTTTTAGAAGTTTCAATGACATTGTTTTGGTTTTTAGGCCTTTCCCTAAATTGATTTGAAATTTTATATATATGTATGCATGTGTTTAAGGATGAATATTCAATTGAGAGCGTGAATTATAATGAGTCCCTCTCTTGTTATGATTTTCCCATCTTTTATATGATATGAATTGTTTTGAAATACATCTTGAAAAGCATGGTATGAAATGTCTTGATTATTGCTATGACTTGAATATGATTTTTGAATTCAAAAGAGAGGGTTGTTTGAATTGATAAATGTTGAATATTAATATCTAAGGGAAAGAGTTGCATGGTTTGACAAATATTTCAGAACCACCACATTGTTATTGAAAGAATGATAATCTTTGCATAGTTTTGACCTGTGCTTTCAGAACATGAAATCTCTTATACTATTTGCATGTTTGGATGGTCTGAATTGAGTTTTGATGAAAGAATCATGAATGATGTATTATGGCTCAGAAATAGGACTTGCAAGTCTTGGTGTGACGACACTAACTCAGATAATGCCATGTTAATTCAGAACAGAATAGATTGCATGTTTGAAATCAGATTCTCAGATTTTGAAACTAGAATGATGCATGTTTCAAAACAGACTAAAATTGGGCATAAAGAGAGCTTAGGTGGTTCCCCAAAGAAGGCATGCGTTTAGACAACTCATTGCCCAAAATCGTGATTTACCGATTCGGGTATATTATTATACGCTGGCCTAGTGCCCTGTGGCGTATCAGACTCAGACACTCTAACCCTTGTGGCACACTTGGGTTGGGGGCTTCCCCACCGAGTCAATGACGGATTCCATATAGTCCGTGGAATATCAGACTTTTAGGGGGGTGCCACCTAACTCAGAATTAATACAAAGATCAGAAATTGCATTGACAAAAAAGTTTTATGATTATCAAAAATGCCCATGTGTTTTGAAATGATATCTTTCATGATGATTATGACAATCTCTTAACTATTTTATTTATATACAAGCTTTATTTTGGATTTCTTCACGTACCAGTACATTTGTATTGGCCCCTCTTCCTCCCAGGGTCTAAAGCTCTATTCAGAGGTCCTGCTAGGCCGTAGAGTTTTCAGATAGCAATGATGTGTGCAGTTGGTGAGCCTTCTTTATTTCAGAAGGCCTATGTCTTTCAGATTATGTTATTTATTTTGGTTTAGGTCCACTGGGGGCCTTGTCCCAGTTTCAGACAGTTGTCATTTTCAGATGTAGTAGAGATTTCGTAGACTGGTTCAGATGTTGTGTAGTTGATATTGAGTTTTATTTTTCATAGTTTAATTGAACTCAGAGTATGACCATGTTTCCATAATGATTTATAATTCCGTATCTTCTATTATAATTTATGAATATTGTGTATGATTACCAGATAGAGAAGGGCATCCAGGCCTTCATGGTTCGGGATGCTCGTCACAGCCAGGGCCTCAGTTCGGGCCTCGATTCAGGTCGTGACAGGGCCTAGTGTGGTCCCATGGGGTTAGAGGGGATATTTGGGTTATCAAACAAGCGAAATAACATAAACGGGGCATTTTTTAGCCAACTATAACCCAAAATTTTGGGGGCGGCCTGGGGTCCAGGCGGGCCATAGGCCAAAAAATTGATCGGGACATGCCAGGGAGGCTGGGGAATGGTCTAGTATGGTCCGTTGGGGTCGGAGGGGCTATTTGGGTGGTCACACGGGTGAAACGGCAGAAATGAGGCATTTTTGGGATAAATTGGAGTGCTATAGCCCATAATTTTGGGGGTGGGCCCCCAGGGTCCACATATTCTGTGGGCTGCAAATTGACCGAGGTATGCCATAGAGGCTGGGGAGTGGCCTAGTCTGATTCGTTAAGGTCTGTGGTGCCATTTGGGTAGTCAAATGGGAAACGATGCGAATGGGGCATTTTATGGGTAAGTTGGTGCGCCATAGCCTACAATTTCGAGGGTGGGCCCTGGGTCCAAGCGTGCTGTGGGCCAAAAATCAAACAAGGCATGTCAGGAAGGCTGAGGAGTGGACTAGTATGGTCCTTTGGGTTCAACAGGGCCATTTGGGTGGTAAAACGGGCAAAACGGCGCGAGCAGGGTAATTTTGGGCTAAATCGATGTGCTACAACTCACGGTTTTGGGGATGCGCCCAGGGTACGAGTGTGTCGTGGACTAAAAATTTATTGGGGCGTGCTTGGGAGGCTGGGGAGCGGCCTAGTATGGTCTGTGGGGTTACCTGGCCATTTAAGTTGTCAAACGGGCAAAACGGTTCATTTTCGAGCCAAATCAATGTGCTATAGCCTACGGTTCTGGGGGCGGGCTTGGGGTTCGAGTGTGTCGTAGGACAAAAATCAATCGAAGCATGCCAGGGAGGATGGAAAGCGGCCTAGTATGGTCCATTATGGTCAGCGAGGCCATTTGGGTGGTCAAATGAGTGAAATGGCACAAACGAGGCATTTTTGGGCAAAATTGGTGTGCTATAGCCCACGATTTTGGGGGTGGGCCCAAATTTGGATGTGCTGTGGGCCAAAAATCGATCGAGGCATGCCAAGGAGGTTGGGGAGTGGCCTAGTGTCATTTGCTGGGGTCGGCGAGGCTATTTGGGTGGTCAAACAGGCAAAATAGTGGGAGCGGTGCATTTTTTGGCCTAATTGGTGTGCTATAACCCAAGGTTCCGGGGTTGGGCCCGGGGTTCGAATGTTTTGTGGGGAAAAAATTGATCGAGGTGTGCCAGAGAGGCTGAGGAGCTGCCTAGTATGGTCCGTTAGGGTTGACGGAGCCATTTGGGTGGCAAAACAGGCAAAATGGTGTGTACGGGGAGTTTTTGGGCAAAATTGATGTACTATTGCCCACGGTTCCAGGGGTGGGATTGGGGTTCGGGTGTGTCATAAATCAAAAATTGATCGAGGCATGCCAGGGAGGTTGGGGAGCGACCTAGTGTGCTCCATTGGGGTCGGCGGGGCCATTCAGGTGGTCAAACAGGTGAAACAGCGTGAACGAGGTATTTTCGAGCCAAATTGATGTGCTATAGCCCACTATTTTAGGGTCTAGCCGTGCCGTGGGCCAAAAATCAATCGAAGCATGGCGGAGAGGCTGAGGAGCGTCCTAGAGTGTTCTGTTTGGGTCGGCGAGACCATTTGGGTGGTTAAACGGGCAAAACGACACGAACGGAGCATTTTTTAGCAGAATTGGTGTGCTATAGCCCATAGTTTTAGGGGTGGGCCCAGGTTTTGAGCGTGTCGTGGCCCAAAAATTGACTGAGGCATTTCAGGAAGGGTGAGAAATGTCCTAATATGGTCTGTTGACATCGGCGATGCCATTTGGGTGGTCAAACGGGCGAAACAGTGCGAACGAGGCATTTTCAGGCTAAATCGGTGTGCTATAGGCCACAGTTCTGGGGGTGAACCCGGGTTTCGGGCATACCGTGGGACAAAAATTGATCAGGGCATGCCAGGGAGGTTGGGGAATAGCCTAGTGTGGTCCATTGGGGTAGGTGGGACCATTTGGGTGGTTGAACAAGCGAAACAATACGAATGGGGAGTTTTTGGGCAAAATCAGTGAGCTCTAGCTCACAATTTTATGGGTTGATTTGAGGTCCGGGTGTAACATGGACCAAAAATCAATTGAGGTATGCCAGAGAGGCTAGAAAGTGGCCTAACGTGGCCTGTTGGGGTTGACAGGGCCATTTGGATGGTCAAACGGGTGGAACGGCGCAAATGGGGCATTTTTGTGCCAAATTGGTGTGGTATAGCTCTCGGTTTTGAGGGTGAGCCTGGGTTGCGGGCATTTCATGGGTTAAAAATTGAACAAGGCATGCCAGGGAGGCTGAAAGTGGCCTAGTATGGTCCGTTGGGGTCGACGGAGCCATTTGGGTGGTCAAACGGGTAAAATAGCATGAACGGGGCATTTTTGGGCCAAATTGGTGTGCTATAACCCATGGTTTTGGGATATGGGGTATCGTGAGCCTAAAATCTATTCGGGTATGCCAGGGAGGCTGGAGAGCGGCCTAATATGGTCTGTTAGGGTCAGCGGGGCCATTTGAGTGGTCAATCGGGCAAAACGGCGCGAATGAGGCATTTTCAAGGCAAATTGATGTGCTATAGCCCATTGTTCCAGGGGTGGTCTCGGGTTACGAGCATAACTTGGGCCAAAAATTGATCGAAGCTTTCCATGGAGGGTGAAAAGTGACCTAGTGCGGTCCGTTGGGGACGGTGGCACCATTTGGGTGGTCAAACAGGTGAAACGGCATGAATGGAGCATTTTCAGGCCAAATCGGAGTGCTATAAGCCACGATTCTAGTGTGGCCCTTTGGGGTTAGCGGGGCTATTTAGATGGTCAAACGGGTGAAACGGCAAAAAATCGGTGTGCTATAGCCCATAGTTTCTTGGTGGGATCGGGGTCTAGGCATGTCGTAGGTTGAAAATTAATCAGGGAGTTCCAAGGAGACTAGAAAATGGCTTAGCATAGTCTGTTGGGGTTGGCGGAGCTATTTGTGTGGTCAAACGGGTGGAACGGTGCAAACCGAGTGTTTTTGGGTTAAATTATTGTGCTATAGCTCTTGGTTTTGAGTGTGAGCCTGGGTGCGGGTGTACCGTGGGTTGAAAATTAACCAGGGCATGCTAGAGAGGCTACGGAGTGGCCTAGTGTTATTCGCTGGGGTTGGCGGGGCCATTTGGGTGGTGAAATAGGTAAAATGGCACGAACGGGGCATTTTTGGGTCAAATCGATGTGCTATAGCCCATAATTTTGGGGGTAGGCTCGTGTTTCGAACGTGCCGTTGTCCAAAAATCAATCGAGGCATGTTGGGAAGGGTGAGGAGCGGCCTAGTATGGTCCATTGGGGTTGGTAGCGCTATTTGGGTGGTCAAACAGGCAAAATGACACGAACGAGGCATTTTTGAGCCAAATCGGTGTGCTATAGGCCACAGTTCTAGGGGTGAACACGGGGTCTGGGTATGCCATGGGCCGAAAATCAATCGATAAATGCTAGGGTGGCTGGGGAACGTCCTAGTATGGTTTTTTGGGGTCAACGAGGCCATTTGGGTGGTCAAATGGGCGAAACAGCGAATGGAGAATTTTTGAGCAAAATCAGTGTACTATAGCCCACAATTTCGGGGGTGGGCTCGGGGTTCGGGCGTGCCGTGGACTGAAAATCAATTGGGGTGTGCCAGGGAGGTTGGGGAGCTACTTAGTGTGGTTTGTTGGGGTCGATGGGGCCATTTGGGTGGTCAAACAGGCGAAACGATGCGAACGGGGTATTTTCAGGCCAAATCGATGTGGTAAAGCTCATGATTTTGGGGGTGGGTCTGGGGTCCGAGCATGTCGTAGGTTAAAAATTGATTAGGGCACGTCAAGGAGGATGGAGAGTGGCTTAGTATTGTTTGTTAGGGTCGGCGAGGCCATTTGTGTGGTTAAACGGGCGGAACGGCGCGAATGGGGCCTTTTAGGGCTACATCGGTATGCTATAGCCCATGGTTTTGGAGGTGGGCCCTGGGTCCGAGCATTTCGTGAGCGAAAAATCCATTGAGGTGTGGAGAGTATGGGGAGCAGCCTAGTGTGGTCCATCAAGGTCGGCGGGGACAATTGGGTGGTCAAACAGGCGAAATGGCGCGAATAGGGCATTTTCAATCCAAATCAGTGTGCTAAGCCCACGGTTCTGAGGGTGAGCGTGGAGTTCGGCATGCGTCTATCAAAAATCAACTGGGATGTGCGAGGGAGACTAGGGAGTGGCCTAGTATGGTCCGTTGGAGTTGGCGAGGTCATTTTGGTGGTTAAACGGGGCAAAATGGCACGAATAGGGCATTTTGGGCAAAATGTGTGTGCTATTGCCCACGGTTTAGGGGGTGGGCCCGGATTCGGATATGTCGTGGGCTGAAAATCAATCGGCGCATGCCAAGAATATTGGGGAATAGCCTTGTATGGTCTGTTGGGGTTGATGGGGCCATTTGGGTGGTCAAACAGGCGAAAGGTGAGAATGGGGCATTTTTGAGCCAAATCGGTGTGTTATAACCCACGGTTTCAGGGGTAGGCCCAGGGTCCGAGCATTTGGTGGGCTAAAAATTGATTAGGGCATACTAGGGAGGCTGCGGAGTGGCCTAGTGTGGTCAGTTGGGGTCGGCAGGGCCATTTGGCTAGTGAAACGGGCGAAATGACACGTAAAGGGCATTTTCAGGCCAAATTAGTCTTTATAGCCCACAGTTTCGGGGATGGGCCCAGGGTCCAGGCATAATGCTAGTCAAAAATTGATTGGAGCATGTCAGAGAGGCTGGGAAGCGGCCTAGTGTGGTCCGTTGGGGTTATCAGGGACATTTGAGTGGTCAAACGGGCGAACCGGCGCAAACAATACATTTTTAGGCGAAATCGGTGTGCTATAGCCCATGGTTCCAATGAATTATTATCATCATCTTCATTATTATTATTGCCATCCGGCCAATCATCAACCGGCAGCAGCAGAGCCCTCCTTAGTTTGTGAATCTCTCGAAGCATACTTGCTCTCATGGTGCCCAACTCTTACTGCATATCATTAACCTGCCTCTGAAGTTCCCGCATGGTGTCGCGCAGAATAGCAATGTGCCAAACAAGATTAACCATATCTAGAATACACATGATTTGATAAAAAACATAAAAATACAAGTAAAGAAAAGAGTCCGAATGTAATATAACGTATTCTACCAATTGGGTAGATTTACACAAAAAGAAAAAAAAACTTACCTGAGTCAGGGAAAAGGTATCTGGTCTTTGAAGAGAAAGTGATTGAAGATGTAATATGAAAGACAAGATGCAAGAAATAAATAGAGTGTAGTAGAATGAACGAGTAAGGAGGGACCTATTTATAGCGGATTGAATTTGAATGAGTTAGGCAAAAGGGCGTGACTGTTCACCTCCATTTTATTAATTACATTCAAACTGGTGACTTTATTATTACCGTGAAAAGTTATGACTTAATTAAATCAAGTTGCTGACTTTTTGATTATTGTGATATGTCATGACTTTTCAGCTTATTATTATTAATTAGTTCTTAACTTTAAATAACCTTTTTGTCAATTAAATAATCGAAGACTTCTCACCTTTTCAATAACCGTTTCTTTTAATAATAACCATTTTTATTGAGGTGTGGGAACAGATTGTATATCTGTTGCATCAGATAGCCCATCTGTGGCAACAGATATACTATCTGTTGCAACAATTTGACCATCTATTGCAACAGATAATCTATCTGTTGCAACATATAATCTATCTTTTTAATAATCATCAAATACTTTCATTAATTCAAGTTGGTGACTTTTTTATTATATAAATTAAAAAACAGATTTAAAAACAAAAATGGTGAAAAGTCACTACTTGTCACCTATTTATTATTAACATCAATTATTCAAATTAAATAGCCATTTTTACTGTTATAAATTGTGTTTATCATTTATTTTCTTATTATTTTTTGTGAAAAGAAATGACTTAATTAAATCAAGCCGGTGAGTTTTTGATTACTGTGACAAGTCATGACTTTTCAGCTTATTATTATTAATTAGTTCTTAAATTTAAATAACTTTTTTCTCAATTAAATAATTAAAGACTTCTCACCTTTTCAATAACTGTTTCTTTTAATAAAATAATAACCGCATTTATTAAGTTGGACAGCATATTGTATATCTGTTGCATCAGATAACCCATCTGTGGCAACAAATAAATCATCTGTTGCAACAAATTGACCATTTGTTGAAGGAAATTTTTCGATTTCTTCTAACAGCTGATTCATCAATCGCAACAGATGGGGAATTTGATTCATCGGCTGTTTTGAATGTGTTAGACAAAAAGTCAGGATTGTTCTCCTCTTTTCTAACAATCATCATATACCTTAATTAATCCAAAGTGGTGACTTTTTTATTATATAACAAATAAATTAAAAAAATAGATTTAAAAATAAAAATGATGAAAAGTCATGACTTGTCGCCTATTTAATATTAACATCAGTTATTAAAATTAAATAACCATTTTTTACGGTTATAAATTGTGTTTATCATTTATTTCCTTATTATTTATTTACAAACCATTTTTCATATTAAATAATCAAAAGTCATGACTTTTCACCCTCTCAATAACAATAAACCCCTTTTTGTTAATAACCGTCTGTTGCAATCTATGATCCATCTGTCGCAACAGACTAACCATCTGTTGCAACATATGGTCCATCTGTTGCCACAAACGCTCAATCCCTACCTCCAATCGTAAACATGTTGAGAATAAGGAATAGACAAAATGAAAATTAAATATTAAATAAGAATTACAAATTTAAAGTCGACCAAACATAGATTTTTGAATCCATTATACACAAATATATAATAACAAATAAAACATACATTAGGTTCCTCTCTTAGGTATATTCGATATAATAAAAGAAAATACATACGCTAAAAGAAAAAACATAACCTTATTATTATTATTATTATTATTATTATTATTATTATTATTATTATTATTATTATTATTATTATCAACCGGCCAATCGTTATCCGACAGCTGTAGGCCCTCCTCAGCCTTGCTCTCATGTCGCCCAACTCCCATCGGAGTTCATGAATCTGCATTTCAAGTTCACGCAAGGGTTGCGCAGGATCACCTTGTCCAAATCCGGATCAGACATGTCTAGAAGTGGAGTAGACTGAACGAGTAAGGAGGGACCTATTTATAAAAGATTGAATTTGAATGGGTTAGTCAAAAAGCCACGACTGTTCACCTCTTTTTTAATAATTGCATCCCTTAATTAAATAAAACTGGTGACTTTTCGAATATGTAAGTTAGAAAAAATGGATCTACATACAACATTTTATCTTTATTGTATTTAGAAAATAAAAGAAAATTACTTTAAAATAAATCTAACAGATGGGTAATCTGTTGCAAACTATATTCTACCTATTTGATAATTTACAACATATTGACAATCTGTTGCAACAGATGTATATATCTGTTTGATTATTTCCAACAGATAAGTCATGTGTTGCAACAGATTGATCATCTGTCATAACACATGTCTATAATTGTTTGATAATTTTAACATATGTGTCATCTGTTGCAACAGGTTAGTCATCTGTTTATTCAATTTAAGCCATAGATGGGTTTGAAAGAATAAGTGTGTGCAGATGGATGGATCCACTTTCATGTATGGGAGTTAGTATTACTGATAAGGTCATCGGGATAACACACATAAAGTACAATGATTTTGTGAATGCAGTTTTTAACCGATTAGGCATTGATCATTCAAACAAGATCCTGCATTGTACAGTTAAGTTTGATAGGTTCGAATTGATAAGGCCGAGGGGCCATGAAGATGGTGCTGAAACCTTGTTACGAATGCGAGTCAAGTTTTGAGAAGGGGTCAATATTTGGTGTCATTGCAGAGATCCCATAGCAATTGGACTAACTTTAAGGGTGCATTGGACTCTGAGAAGGCCTTCGAAGCCTCCCACTACAACAAACAAGAACGAAAAGCCAATAGAAATTTCCTTGGACCAAATTTATATGGATGGGTGTTCGAGAAGATGATTATATGCCAGAAGGAGCCATAGGAGAATACCTGTAAGGGAAAGGGGAGTTGATGAAAGACTATTATCATCTGAGAGCTAATTGAAGAGGAAACATAGGGTGCGCAAGCAAGGAACTTCTAGCGAATATGGCCGATGAAATTGACTTAAAACATGAGAAATCAGAATCAAGTGCAAATATGAAAATGTATCCAGTAATGAAAATCCGTCTCTCGTCTCTCTCAAAGGAAAATACTGCAGCTGGACACACTTTGCTAGGGAACTCCGACTAGTTAGCGTGGTTGGAATGATCACCTCCATAGAAATAACATAACACCAAGAAAGCAGCTTTGCGGACACCGAGGGTTGAAATGATGTGCAGTAAATCTAGAAAACTTGCGCCAAGAACAACTGAAGTTAAAATAAGGAATCAATCCAAGACAACGATTTCTGAATTTTAAATTGCATCCCATGTCTTCTTGTTTGTGGTTCCAATTAGGTCCACTGCTATTGACCTGATCGGAACCACAAACAAGATTGAAAAATAGATTGAGTATAATTACTTTCTTAGCAATATGGATGTAATTGATTGTGTTTTCTTGCCTTACCATGCTTTCAACGTATCTTGAAGAAAATCAGATGCTTGCTATAGTATGTGAATCCCGTACAGTTTCTAGAGCTCTTGAAAATTGTCAAATGGATGGAAATGTAAATTGCACTAGTGCTTTTGACATATTAGCAGCTAAGCATGAAAAAACACTGGTGCAATGTAAATTCCATGAAATAAGCATCCAATTTTATTGTGCCTAAGCACAACATTAGGCAATATCTTGATTTGCCGGAGGACAAAATAAAGGAGCTAATAAGGATATTATGTACTACGATGTATTGTGGAATGGTGATAAAAGCAGCATCAATGATGAAAAAGTAGATGAATTTTACGTGTATGAAGTTCAAAAAAATGTGATAATAAGAGGAGGACAAGCAGAGGCGAAGCCAGGATTTCAACGAAGGGGGTTCCATATTCAAAGAAAACTTAAGATTTCAACTAAAGGGGTTTCATATTCAAAGAAAACTCAGTCGAAGGGGGTTCAACACCTACTATAACCACATAAAAAATAATTTTAATGATGTATAAATAATATATTTTTCCATCGAAGGGGGTTCGGCTGAACTCCCGAACAGAAGGCTAGCTCCGCCCCTGAGGAGAAGTGCAGTTGCAGCAGATGGATATTTCCACATGCATGAACTAGAACTAGCTCGACTTGACGTGGAGTTTGTTGTTGAAAATTCTGATATTCAAGACATAGTTGATTCTATATGTAATTACATGATAGAGGAAGACAGATTTCTTAATACTGAAGATCCATTCGACGGGGTAAAACAAGAAAGTCATTGTCACATCCTAGATAAATATCACATTGACAAAACACCATGAGAGACGTTGACTGTTTATATATTTGAAAGCGAGCCTTAGATCCTTGTGACACATTTTAAAGTTGCACGAGCCTAATCGAAAACCAAAAGCCAACAATACAAGCTATCACATCCGTAGTCCCTGATGTTCAATCCAACATGAGAATAAAATACCAGTTAAAGCTTCTACAACTTGAGCAGAGACACCTTCAAAACTATTTACTTCCCAAATAATTGCTGAGCCTTGTCAAAATCCTAACAATGAAAAAACAAAATCTTTCCTTATAATCTATAACCACAACATACAACATGTTCGTTTGTGTGCTACGTTAAACAACTTTTATTCTCATGTACCTTTGGGTTCCATTAGAGCCGTATGTTCCATGTGCAGCAACACATGTTTCATCTCAAGGAAGACAAAGTAGACATCTGCTGGTGAAAAAAAACTGCAGTTTTTGATTGCATAGTTTCTGATAGTTCATGCTCTTCCCTGCGATTCCAAGAATTGATGGATTTAGCACAACGAAGACAAGATTGAACAACTCCTACAATGACAACAGATCAACATTGAAATCAAACTAATAGACAAACAAAGAAGAAATCCAAACTTACTGTCATGTTATCTAGACGTTTGATTGCAATATACGCGTTAAGACTCATATTTTGAAAAGCTTATATGCATCCACTAAGACTAGAAGAGTTAATAAGATTATATGAGACGAAACTACGAAATTGAAAACAACATGAAAACAAGAACAACAAAGGAAAATGAAACAATAACATAAAGGAACGGAAGATAAAATGATAGATAGATTGACACAAAATGATAAAGAGAGGACAATCTACGGATATACTAAACCCGAAGACCTTCCTATCGAAGTATCACAATCACCAACCTCTTACGAGGACCCCGCGGGAATGGATCCGAGCAACCCACGTTTCTCAACAATCCATAAGCTCCCAACAAGCTTAAAGACAACACTCGCAAGTGTAACTTAATTCATCATTCATTAACTACCTAAAAATAAAAGAAAATTAGCTATTTATAGCCATGGTCTATTTATTACACAATGGGTCGAAAAGTGACCCTAAAAGTTATTGGGCCCAAAAGTGACCCAAAGCTCAAAACATTGGAATGGACGCCCATACTCTCTCGAAGCTCAAGCTATCATCCAAATGTGGTGTCGCCCATTCCTTTCTTGGAGGATAAATATAGCTTCTTTCCAAGCTATCCTCCATTCACGTATTTGACCTCCTAGAACGACCAAGTCTTGAATCCGTAGATGTGATCCTTGAAGCATCGATCCCAAAGGAGTGGAGCCCATTGATCTTGTATCATAAGAGATGACATTTTCTTGGTTATGCTGTCAATTCTAAAGGTTTAACAAAAGGTGACATTCATGAATCATCAGTATTACCCTATCAGATGCTTTGTTAAACGTCAAAGATCAAAGAACAAAGCTATTTAATCGAAAAGGAACTGCGTTTAAAAATCTTTTGATTTTTTAGATTTCCAAGCTCGATGCATTCTTCTTACAAGGAATAGGCAAAATTACCTAACTGTGAAATAGATATTTCATTTTTCCGAAAATTCATGCTCTTCCAAGTGTTCCACAAATTGAATGAACAACTCTTGCAATGATAGTGGATGAACAAAGTGAAACGAGAACAACTCATGCAATGATAATGGATGAACAAAGTGAAATGAGCTAATAGACAAGCAAGGAGAAGTTTTCAAAAATAACTGGCAGGTTATCTAAAGAGTAAATGTTGTTCCCAGTAGCATGAACTTCATCTTTAGACGAGTCACCACCGATACTTTTTAGATGGAATAGAAATCTTAGGCCAGTCCTCACCTTTCTAGAGAGTAAACATGGTTCAAGCAACGGATGCCATAAACACATAGTTCAGAGCTAGGAAATTAATGATTACCAGAACAAAGAGCGATGAGGGAAGATCTTTATTGACGCTGATTGCTACAACCATTAGCCCGAAACACTTCTTCTTTGCTCAACACACTGGAAAAAAGGAAACAACAAGAGTATATCAATTGCTATTGAGATGAACTAAAAATCTTCAAGTAAGAATGGTTCATGTATAGAAATACAATAAACATCCAGTTGACATATATACCTACGTTAAAGGTAAATGATTTGTGGTACGTTAGCACTAATTTATGCTATCAACATTCTTGAGAAAATTATCAATTCCTATCTATACTAGGCCTCTTTTACAACATCTCAAAGCAAGTCCAAGCTTGATGCAGTTTTCTTACAAGGAATAGGCAAAATATACCTCATTGTGCATTAGAGATTTTATTTTTCCGAGAATTCATGCCCTTCCAGATGATTCCGCAAATTGATTGAACAACTCCTGCAATGTTAACAACAAACTGAAACTAGATAATAAACAAGCAAGGGGGGATTCTTTAAAATAACTGGAAGGTTATCCGAAGTGGAAATGCTGTTCCTAGTAGCATGAATTTCATCTTTAGATGAGTTTACCACCGATCCTTATAGATAGTTATGTTTCGCTTCTAATGATCCTGAAAGCTCTTTTTTTTCACTTCTACCCTGAATTAGGCTAAGTCATCTAAATCATAACCTAGAGGCGCTTACCAAGCAAAGAAAACTTAGGCTAGTCCTCACTTGTATCAAGCGTAAACATGGTTCAAGCAATGGATGTCGTACATACACTATTCAGAGATAGAGAAATTAATGATTGCCAGAATGTAGAGGGATGAAGGAAGACCTTTATCGACACTGATTGGATACAATCATTACCCCGGAACACCTCTTCCTTGCTCAAGGAAACTTCAAGAATACAAGAATTGCTATTGCAGTGAAACTTCAAGCAAAGAGAAAACATGTAAAACAACGAAAAGATTTAGCATTACATGAATGGCGAAAAGGACAGTCTTTTACTATGATTCAGGCAAAAGCACATCCTGATCAAAAAGAAAAAAAAAAGATTTAAAACTGGATAATAGCCTAGGCCAGGTAATTCATTGTTCTGATGCTTTTAGATGCTGAATTATCTGGAAACAACCTTGCGCATTTTTGATATATAGGAACCAGAATTTTCTTCCACATGTACCTTGGATGTTCTAGTAGACTTTAGAGTTTCTGCATTTCCGGAGGACAATAAGATTCTACACGTTATCAAAGCACAAGGGAGAACATGTGCAGCTCTAAACTGCATCCTCCTTGCTCAAGTAACTGGAGAAGGGGAAAAATCAAGAATTATTTGATGAAACTTCAAATAATGAATAGGCAGGCATATTCAAAGAGGTACGTCTATTTCATCTCTAGCTTTATCAAATAAAAAATGACTCGTATTTTAAAAAGACATACATCTGGGGCTGACATATCAACGTATTGTGAATGATAAAAAGGCTTCTAATTTGTTAGTATTACATTTTGCTATGAACTTTCCTAGATAAAATTATTACTCCTGTTTCCTACCTAAACTAGGTCTTTTTTCTCACAATGTATAAAAATTTCTGGAGATGCAAGATATTACCTTTTATTTGTCATTTTTCATGCTAATCTGAAGATGCTCTCTTGGCTTCACAAAGGCTATAGACGCTACATGCTGCTCTACAAGATTTAACTACGGAAAGAATTAGCAAACAAGCAAAGAGAAAAAACGAGAAACAAAAAACTACTGAAAAGAAAAAGAAACGGAATAATTCACATGCATCAGAGCACCAATAGAATAACTCACATTTATCAGAGCACCACTCGTTTTAATCATTGCATGTACTCCCAACCAATCTCGATGTAGGAGATATAAGCAATATATAGCAAGTAATCCCCCCTTCTCAAATTCTAGACGTGGTTCGAGCAACAGGCAGTTGGAAATACATAGTTCAGACATGGAAGAGGACAGTCTGATGGTTCTGGAAGAGATTGGAGATTACACCAATGATATATATGCAGCCCAGAGATTGAACAACTCCTACAATGACAACTAACTATCAAGTTAACAGGCAAGCAAAGGAGAATTCCATGGAAATAACTGTCTAGTTATCTAGACATTAAAGCACAATGAACAAAGCACTTTTGAATGAAAAGAACTGTGTATGAAATATTTCCTTGAAAAGCTTTGCTTCCCAAGCTTCATAACAAGGAATGGGCAAAACATACTACCTTATTGTGAAATAGAGATTTCATTCGTCAAGCATTTGTGCACTTAGTGGTTTTGCAAATTGATTGAACAACTCCTGCGATAATAAACGGATCAACAAACTGAAAAAAAGCTAATAGACATGCAAGGAGTAGTTTTCAAAGGTAACTGTCAGGTTATCTAGACAGTAAGTCGTATTTTCAATAGCATGATCGTCATCTTTGGACAAAAAAAAATAAAATTTTTTGGGCGAAATTATAGTTTTTGGGTACTTTAAAAACTTAAAATTCACCTAGAACCTCTATATTTTTTTAAAAAACTCCACTAATTATTCCTCCCAACTATAATTGTTCCAATTGTTTCATTCTTGTCAAGTCGGTAGAGGTTAACGCTTATAAGCTTATATTTAATGGCTTTTTTCTAAAAAAAAAAGAAATTGAAATATGTTTCCCAAACACAAAACTTTACCCAAAACTTCACCCAATAGCTTAACAAGGGAAAATATTTAACAAACAGGCAACGGGGAGTAATAAGCAAAACTAAAAAGCTACTGAGGAAAAAGAAAAACTTACATCGGAGCTTCGTTTTATTATTCATCACAGGCACTCGCTGTCAAATACTGTACCACCGATATATATTTCAGGAATATGAGCAATTTCAGGCCAGTATTCCCCCTTGTTGAATTCGAGGAGTGGTTTGAGCAATGGGCAGAAGGAAATGGATAGTTTAGAGAGGGAAGAGGACATCCCTTTTACTGGAATGGATTGGAGGTTAGGGCAATACTCGATGGTTAGCTCAGAGAGGGAGGAGGGCAGCGCTAATTCTGCAAGACATTGGAGTTGATGGCAATTGCTGATCACTAGACGTTGAAGCGAAGTGAGGTGCTGAAGACCTTCAATCGGTAGTAAATGGAGCTCAGCATGGTCGTATAAACGTAGCTCAGAAAGAGAGGAGGGAAGCCCTTGTTCCAGCAGTGACTGAACTTGAGGTAACTCTTCAGTACATAGATATTCAAGAGAGGTGAGGCTTTTGAGAAGTTGGCTGCTTAATGTTTTCAGATTGCATATAGTAAGCCTTCGAATAGAGCATGGCAACTCCCAATTGTCACCACTAACAATCTCTTCGTCACTGCCATCATGTTCGATGTACAACTCTCTGAGACAGGGAAGTCTCTGCAGACGCCACTCCTTTAGGCAGTTCACCAGCTTCTCACAATTGATGATTTGAAGGAGTTGTAAATTAAAGGGTAAAACTCCATCAGGAAAGAACTCTATTTCTGGACAATTCCACAGTTTCAGTTCCTGAAGAGATGGAAGGAGTTCCTGCATACGTTCTGGCAGCCGCTTCAGCTTTTTGCAATCCGAAATACGCAATGACGTCATCTGGGTCCCACATGCCACCGAAAGTATTTCAAGATTCTCACAAAACATAATATCGAGGCTTTCAGTCCCATCTGGAATCAAAAACCTAGTAAGGTTTTGGCAACTCTTTACACACAAATAGCCTGCTCTAGGGACCAACTCAGTTGATGACATATAATATATAGAATCACATCTTTCCAGTGTCAATCTATAGAGACACATGTTAGAAATCATCGTACTACTATCTGGTGCCTCCAATTTCAATTTCCGGCAACGATATATCCTTATTGTCTTCAAGGTGTTCAGCAGAATGCTAATAGGTAAGAAGGTAAGAGAGTCACAATCACTAATTTCTATAAGAACAATCTGCTTCATTCCCTCAAGTTGAGATGTAAACAGTTCAGACTCATCAAAAAGAACTCCAGCCTTGGGAGAACCAGAAACTACAAATCTTTTTAAACTTGAAAGTTGGATGGGTGTCTCCAAATTGAGTTCAGGACATCTTGAGATTATCAATTTTGTCAGAGAACAAAGATTTTCAGGCAACTTCCCCATCAACTTGGGGCAATCTTCAATTGAAAGGTTCTGAAGTGTAGGGAACTCTCCGTTCCCTAGTATGTGCCACTGGATCCACTCCGGCATCAGTGCAAATTCAAGCTTCTCAAGAGAGTTAAAAGGCTTTTTGGAGGACGGACTACCATAGAATTCTTCCGTCAGCTCTGTCATTCGATGCATCTCTCTAATGGAAAGGAATTTCAAACAAGGAAGTTGTCCTAGTGCTGGCAAGGAGTAACAGTCCTTGCAGTTGCCAATAAACAATTTCACTAGCTTAAGAAACGAATGATCAGCTACCCAATTTGGAAATTGTGTCCCTCTATATCTGTAGATTTGGAGTTTTTTTATGTTTGTGTGTGGGCGTAGCTCATCAAGTATGTCTCTTTCAGTTTGTGAATTGTCTGCAGTACTTTCACTCCACTCCAATGATAGCTTATCAACATGATTCTTCTCCCTCATATTTCCCTTCTGAGCTTCCCTTCTATCAACCACATTTTGCAACTCTAAAATTGATAGAGATCCATACAAGTTATGAGCTTCACCCAAATCTTCCATTCTCGAACCACCGCGATCACCTAGAAGAAACTTGGCTCCAACTAGCACTTGGAGGCTTTTCAACTTGCTCAGATGTAGCGGCTTCTTAAAGAGATTAGTGTCGCTTATGTCAACATGACACAAGTTGATCAACTTTTCCATCTGCGGCGGTAGCTCCTCAAGATACGTACAAACTGAGAGGAGAAGTGTCTGTAAGTTATACAATGCACAAATGGAATCTGGCAACTTTTTAATCTTTGTCCGAGAAAGGTCCAAAAATCTGAGGAGCTTTAATTTGATAAACAAAGCATCCGGCAACTCCACAATCTCATAACGTGACAATGATAATGCCCTTAAAGATGTTAGCCTTGGCAGTATGTTATGCAGCACCCTCTTGCTTAGCTTAATTTCGTAAAGGCCCTGGATATTGATTGGAAGCAATGTCCTCAGCTGCTTCAATTTGTTGGGCGGTGTCAATTTCTTAAAGTCACCACCTTCTCCCATTGAATAGGACAAGTGACGACTTTGATCCAACATATGAGATTCTTGGCACTCTTCCCACCTGACACAAAGTTTTGAAGATGCAATTTGGGCTAAATCATTGACAAGGTCATGCATTAAGAATTCCTCTGTGTTCCCTTGAGAAGGATTTGCGACCCTTTCGAATAATGATCTTGATCTCAACTCGAGAAAGTATTCATTGCCTAAATCTTTAATTGTTTCCTTTGATACAAGACCATTAGCAAGCCACAAATGAATAACTTGTTCTTTTCTAAATGGATAATCTTTAGGAAATATTGCACAATAGGAAAAACATGGCTTTAAATGTGCGGGAAGTTCATTGTAGCTCAACAACAGTGCTGGTAATATGTCATTTTCTGGCAGCTCCCATATTTCACTACCCAAAATACGTTTCCACCCTTCAACCTCTGATTTGGAGCGTAACATGCCAGCGAGCGTCTTCAGAGCTAAGGGCAGTCCTTTGCACTTAGCTGCAATTTGTTTTCCGACCTCTTCAAGTTCCGGATGTTCCGTAGGGTTCATGTTTTCAAATGCATGTCTTTTAAATAAAGACCAAGAGTCATCAATAGACAAGGTGTCCATGCTAATTTGCTCAGTGCGCATCATCAAGGCAACACTCTCTTTACGTGTGGTCACAATGATCTTACTTCCAATATCTCCTTGAACAAAAATATTCCTCAAGTCATCCCACTCATTGTAGTTGTCATTCCACACGTCATCCAGAACAATGAGAAACCTTTTTCCATTTAGTCTTTCCTTCAATTTAACTTGTAGCTGATTAAGATTATTGTCATCCTTTAAGTCAAATGAGCCAACTTCTTGAAGTAACCCTTTTGATATTTTGAAAGCATCATATTTCTCAGACACACAGATCCAAGCTTTCAAACCAAAATGGTGTTTCACCTTCTCATCATTGTAAACCGCTTTAGCTAGTGTTGTCTTGCCCATGCCCCCCATTCCAACAATAGGTACAACAGTCAGATTTTTTTCACTTGCATCCTTAGACGTTAAACGGTCAATCAATTTCTCTATTTCATTCTTCCTACCAAAGACATCAGATTCAACCAAAGAAGTTGAAGGTCTTCTAGTTTCTCGTGTACCCGAAACAAAATGCTCCTTTAAGCCAAGGAGACCTATTTGCTTTTGCAAATCCTCCAATGTTTCAATGGTGTTTTCCAACTTCTCCTTTATGTTAACAAAATAATCATCACTCAAGCTCAGGTTGGCGTAACTTACTTGCTGGTTGCTTGTTTCTGCAAGATTTCGATGCTGACCTTCCACCTTAAGCCTCAAAGCCTCATAATTGACTTGTTCCATTAAGTTTTCAGCGCCGTCCACAGCATCTCGAAGTTCATTTAGCCACTGGCTCACGTGTTGATTTGATGCCTGCTTATTCTCCGCGTCACTTAACACAGCCTGAAGTCCAACCAAAGTCATTTTCAGCTTCTTTAAGAGTCGAACATCATGCTTATTCTTCTGAAACATCTTGAGAAGATCACCATGAGGAGAAAGCCTGTCAAAGAGAACATTCAAAGCTGAAGAGAGAAATGCACCACCAACTGCTAAGCCAATATCCATTTCTGAAATCTACAAAGCAAAACAAAGGAACCACAAAAATGGTTTTAAGTATTCTGAGAAGATAAATGTTTCTATGTTCAAATCAAATATTAACAACTTTATTTTACCTTTTGAATGCTAAGAGTAAATTGCAAATAAGAATGATCTCTCTCCCTCTCTCTTTTGTTAGAGTTATTAATTGTAATTGGTACAGCTATGTTTGCTACTATTAACTACAATCTACTATTACCGAAAAGTTTGACTTTTCATCCAACAAGAAGACAAAGACTTCACAAGAGAGGAAGGGTACTTGTGGGGTGTAATTAGGGGGGACCCAAGTGACGTATACGCAGACCTTATCACTATCTCGAAGAGGTAGAGAGGTTGTTTTCGAAAGACCCTTGGCTTAAGTGTAGAAAATTTAGGTACAGAAAACATTAAAAAATATAGCAACTAGCAAGCAAATAGTGTGATAATCGAAACATATAAACGTAACATATGATAGATATCTCAAACAGTGATAATACAACAAACCAAACAGTTAATAAAGAAATAATGTTAGGTCAACAAATTTCAGCATTATTAATAAACCTCATTCGATACTATTTTTATCTAATAAATTTCTAATTAATTGATTTGTTTTCTGTATTAAAACTAGTATGCATTGCATTCTAAAAAGAAATTATTTATTTACAAAAACTCTCCACTTTATTAAGTAAAAGTGTTTTTTGTCATTTTCTTTGTATTTTATTCGGAGATAACTAATCTCGATATTATTATTTCATCTTCAAGTAGTTCAATTATGTCGATACTAATTACTAATCCTGATAGAGTATAATTTATTGCGGAATTAGTAACCAAACAAGGAATAAGAAATTACCAAAATCGTTTTTCCTTGCCAGCAAACTTTAAGAATCCATTGAGAAATTTTTCCGGAAAATTTCTAAACTCAAAATCTACTTCACCGGAAAATTTCTCGCCGGAACTTTGAAGAAGATGACCGGAAATCTATTTGTCCGGCAAAATAGAAATTTTTCCCGCGAAAATTAATTTATACACGAGCGCACTGACAACTGATTTGTATTATATTCCGATTCAAAACTTACTTTTCTTTTTAATCCGTTTTAAAAATATGATATTTTTTTTTCTTTTTTTTGACAATACTCAACTTTTCAGTACATATTGATACATTTGATATGAGATATTACTGTAATGTAAGGTTAGATTCAAAGGGCTTCTTATTAAAAAGTCTTTGAAACAAAAAGTGAGTAACATTTGTTACATGTGTGTATGCATATTTAATTTTGTACTTATAAGGGCATAAATGTCAATATGTATTACTCCCTCAGTCGCATATCAATCATTTCCTTTTTTGTTCGTGTAAAAAAAATGTCATATTTTTTTATTTGATATTATTGTTCCACTTATAAGCCCACTAAATTAAAAATAGTGATAATACATTTTTTAATAAAAGATAATTTAGTAAAAATCATCAAATTTTTATTTATCTTTTTCTATTTTTTAAACTTCGTGCCTAGTCAAATTATGATATGAGACTGAGGGAGTAGTATAATTTTTGTTAGTGGATTTTTGAACTCTCTCTAATTTTTAAGAAGTCTTATAATACATCAGTTGAAAATCCTATATTGAAAACACAGGACTGAATTTAATGTCAATCAACATATGATACCATGGTTTTTTAGTTTTGTTTGTATCTTGGGACCAAAATGTGTGAAACAAGTCTCTGCACAGCTGCTTTTGCATATAGTAAACAGTGAATGCCAATTCAAATCGATGAAAAAAAACATGAATCCGTGTTCTCGACATTATACAGAAGAATTCTAAGAAGTTTTATAAAGAACAGCTTCGGGGTTGTTTAAGTTCCTCTTATCTTTGTAGTGAGGTCAGTTACTACTCCTACTGAAGCTTTTGTTGGATTCGACGAGATGGTTAGTGGGACACAACGGAAGTATTTCATGTTGGGGGGGAAAGGAGGTGTTGGGAAGACTAGCTGTGCTGCTTCTCTAGCAGTAAAATTTGCAAGCCACGGTCACCCGACTCTTGTTGTTTCAACTGATCCCGCTCACTCTTTGAGCGACTCCTTTGATTAGGTACCTACTGCATATTTCTCTTCTCAAAATTCCGTCAAAAGAGAAATTGATGCATATAACCATTTTGTGCTTTCTGTAGGATTTGACTGGAGGGGCACTTGTTCCGATTCAAGGAGTGGATTCTCCATTATATGCACTAGAGGTATCTTGGTCTTGTTAT
Organism: Capsicum annuum; assembly: GCF_002878395.1. Taxonomy (NCBI): domain Eukaryota; kingdom Viridiplantae; phylum Streptophyta; class Magnoliopsida; order Solanales; family Solanaceae; genus Capsicum; species Capsicum annuum. The sequence continues at coordinate 229,187,731 of NC_061121.1, read as the reverse complement.
TTCAGTGCTGGTACTGAAGTAAAGTATCTACTTGTTTAGGACAAATATAAACTTATATTCAAATAGATAAACCCTGAGAAAACAAGGAAAGAGTTCCACGCAACGAGCCAAATACAAGGTGACAGTGGTGTCAAAAATTTTATGGACAGCATTGGCCGCCTCGGAATGCCTGCTGACCAGGTGACACCCAAAGCAAAATGTTTCGTAGTTCTTTTCTTATCCAATTAAATCACTCTCTTTGTATGGCGTTAACTGTACATGCCTAGTCTTGGTGTCATCTTCTTTCCTACTACAAAACGACCCAAGTAACTGTGTCTGACGTAATCGCCGACCTTTAAGCAATTCCTTATGCCTATTAGGTTATTGATTCATTTCTTTACCACAGCTGCTGACAGAGCCACTGATTAAAAGTAGTTCTTCTTTTGGCAAAATCCACGTATTATGATGTTTAAAACATTCCTTGTTGTACTTAACTCTGCTGTTGTTAACTTGTGATAGCTGGGAGAACTAAAACTTCGAGAGCTGTCGGACACTCCTCTGCCTGTCTAGATGAGGCTATTGCAATTTCTAAGGCATGTGTAAATGAGTAGTCAATACGCTTTTCAGACTGTCATTGTTACCTTATTCCAGTCTCTTTGACCATAGGATGGTTCTGCAGGTCATGCAAATTCTTGAATCAAAGGAATATAGTTTTTGATACAGCACCAACGATGAGTTGAAAGAAACTGGTTTAACGTAAAACTTGTTCTCTTGGAGTAATTGGTAAAATTGTTGTCATGTGATCAGGAGGTCAGGGGTTCAAGCCGTGGAAACAACCTGTCCGTCCCTTCTTTGGACCCCGCTTATAGCGGGAGCTTTAGTGCACCATCGTCCCCTTTTGTTCTCTTAGCTTAATGTTTGCATTTACCAGTTGATTCTGCAGGAACACACACTTAGACTACTATCACTGCCAGACTTCTTAGATATATCAATAGGCAAGGTGATGAAGGTAACTGCTGTCTTGCTACTGGAAGGATATTATGGGTCATTTCTGATTTTCTTCCATCAAAATGCTTCCATGTTTAAGAACGAGAATCCTCAAATGTCTCTCTCTCTTAACCGGAACTTATTGCAGTGGTCTTTTTGTTTCAAGTTCGTCTACCAAAGTCCTATTATGCACTTACTTCAGCTTTACAAGTACTTTCTCATGTGTCACAGCTTAAAAAGAAAATAGCATCAGCTACTTCAGCTTTAAAATCCATGTTCAACAAAGAGGAGCCACAACGAGATGATGCTGTAAGCATTGAAGTCACAATAATAGTTTTCTTGCTGTGCTATTGCTTTGCGTTGAGCATTATTTCCTTTCACTGCAGAGTGACAAGCTAGAGCAATTAAGGGAGAGGATGGCAAAAGTTCGGGATCTGTTCCATGATTCAGCAACGACAGAGTTTATCATCGTGACAATCCCCACTGTAATGCACAAATTCTGTCTTCCTATTACTATAGGTTAATAACTCTGGAGCATAAGCTTGCAACAAACCTAGCTTGTCGCTTCTTTAGTAGTACTTCCAAGTATAAGTATCATCCTCCACCTCGTCTTTTCCTTTCTTGTAGTTCGTTCTCCAAAATGTCCTTTAATCTTGTGATCTTAAGCCTGCAATGTGGAAAGTTGAAATTAAAGAATTGCCAAAAAGTAAAGGGACGTTCTTTTTGAAATGGGCTGAAAAGGAAAGTAATACAAACAGATTGAAACAGGAGGGAGTAAGATGAAGGCTGCTAATTGCTTCAAAAGTATCTTTCTGTACTGATCTTTCGCCTCCTTTTGAGTTTTGAGTGCTTTTCGTAATATACATGGATTAATACTTTAGCAAGTATGCCACCCTGCGATATTGTTTCATATTTATTTAAGCCAGTGTTGCCAACTGAGCAAATATTAATTGACCAAAATATGTACCTTGTAGCTATTCTTTACTGTGCTTCCAAGTTCTTCTTGAGGACTTTTTGAGTGACCCCTTTGTTACAAACACATTCTGTACAGGTGATGGCGATCAATGAGACTTCACGACTCTGTGCATCGTTGAAGAAGGAAACTGTTCCAGTAAGAAGGCTTATCGTCAACCAAATCCTACCTCCATCCACATCAGAATGCAAGTTCTGTTTGATGAGAAGAAAGGTAAGAGTTGATGTGTTTGTGTCAAATCATTGATGTGTTTGAAAACTAATTTTAAGAAGGCCATCAATACCCTTTCTGGAAAATGTCCTGAACGTAAACTTCCACATCATAATTTGTCGGATGGTGTTTGGTGTCAAGTTTTCTTCGCGGTGTCACATTTTCCTTTGAATTCCCTAACTACTACACTTCTAATATCGAGAGCACACATCTTTACTTGCATAGTTTTGCTTATGCCTCTGTTGTTTTACATGTTTCAGGATCAGATGCGTGCTCTTGATATGATCACAAAAGATCCAGAGTTATCAAGTTTAAAGATAATCCAAGCACCATTGGTTGATGTGGAGATAAGGGGCGTCGCTGGATTAAAATTCATGGGGGATTTGGTTTGGAAATAAAATTGTGTCAACAATCGTATTGAATAATGTAGCTGTGCTCTTTTGATTGCTCTATGCTGTTGTTTTACTTGCATTTCTGCCGGAGGCTGTTTTCACGGCTTGAACACGTGGCAGCAACTTTACTAGATAATTCAAGATTCCCCTTCAGTGTTACCAATCAAAAAGAACAGAAAAAAACAGTAGAGTTTTGTAAACAGAAAAGATGTACTGTATGCTATAATCACATTTGGCTGCATAACCATTTACATAATTTGATGTTAATAGCCTGATCTTTATCAACTTTTGGGTATAACCTCCAATTTCTGTGGTGTACTCTCAGTCATATCCTTGTCAACTTCATGAAGACGAGACAGACATTTTCGGCTATTTCTCGAGGTTCAGGAACCAGGTAGAATCATTCTCCAAGAGAAACTACTATTAACATACGTTACACTTGATGTTTCACCTAAAGAAGAAAGACTCATATAACCTCTTGAATTGACTCCTGCTGCTATATACGATCTGTTTCAAAAATTACATTTTTGGCAAGAATCATATCAAGGTTATATGGAATAATCTTCACAAGGGACCCAACTTTTTGAGGTTTCCCAACATTTTCGTCATGGTTTTGAGACTGTAAACTGGCATTCTTCCTTGTATACCTAGTGATGAAGCAAGACAGCAACAATGACAACCACGGCAATAGAGGATAACAATTGGAGTTGATACGTATTGTATGATCATAAGTGCTGAGTACACACCAGTTGAGCTTGACCACGTTCAAAGTAGATGGCAAGTGCATAAGCTATCCCAGTAACACAATATACGACACAAAGCATGACAAGACAATTATCCAAAATTGATGGTCTTGGATTGTTGAAGAACTAGAACATTGATAGATAAACTGCAGGCTCTACAAGAGTATTGATATGATCAATTGTATCCTTAGCCAGAAAGTACGCCAAACTGCTCGTGACAGATGCACTCTCTCTCCAGTAGTGTAATTTATCTAGATAAAATGATCTCAAAGCTGGAATCTTGGTGAGAAGAGCTGGAAAACATTTTGGGAGATTAGAATTAAGGTAAAGTTAAAAAAAGGTAATGAAGATATATGAGGATTGCCAGTAACAACGAACTTACAAACTGCAATGAACCCATAAATCCAAATGGTTCATCACTCACTTCAGCATGTGTTCCCAAACAGAGACCAACAGGTAATAGAATAAGAAAATCAACTGCGTGGACAATAACTAGAAGGTATACAAGTGAAAAGGAGAACTTTATTATTACCTGCCAAGTAAATACTTATATTGAAGCCATACATTGGGGGTTTTCCAATTGAACAAATCCGACCATACCAAATATATATAGTGGTTAGTAAAAACAAGCAATCTAACTGAGACAACAATTGGATGTTGTTTACTTGCTTCCTAAAACTTCTGATTGTTATCTGTGATTATCTTTTCTAGAGATTCTCTATAGAGCTTAAATTTAAAGCTGTGTTTGATGATGAGCACACATATTTATGTATAAAATTCAAAGCATTAGTACAACGTTTACAGCCAACGATAACAAAACCTTTGACTGATAGTCAAGAGCACTGGACAGTAAAAAAATGACTTGTCTTTGTTCACTACGTTTTGCTGTCAGACCACATTCGAGTGACTTTCTATTCAATAGAGAATTGCAGCAGAAATTTCCTTTTACCAACTGAGCTAAGAGTTGTACCAGCGTACCAAAATCCTGTCAAAGAATAAAATTTGCTAAGTTGATTTCGAATAATCATTAACAAAAAAACTGAACCGTGCTGATGCTTTTAGATGTTAAATTTATTGGGAGGCAAACATTTATATTTTTGATAGATAGGAAACAAACCTTGTGTATTATACACCTTTGAACTCTATTAATCAAGAAGGCTTCCCCATTGTTCAACCTCTAGCGACTAGCATAGTCTTAATACATCATGATACGCCTGTTCATTTTATTAGCCTTAAATTCATCTCTGGCGCAAATTGATTGCATGTTTCTGACCACTTATGATTTTCATTTGCGATTCCATAAATTGACTGAAGTTTAAATGGAGACAAGATTAAACAACTCCTGCAATGACAATCGATCAAAGACCAAATCAAGCTAATAGACAAGCAAAGGGAATTCCTCAAAATTAAATGTCAAGTTATCCGTATAAAGATGAGTAAGGTATGAAAGCTTCTATTGATTTCATTGACATGGATGTATATATATACAAGAGAATACAAACTAAATAAGGAAAGAATCAACTAATAAAGTATTGTGGTCTTCTTCTAAATAGAAACTAAATCACTATGAGATATGGAAGATCTATTGAGATAGGGAAGATCAATCATGAGATATCTTCCAAGATAGGATGTATGCGCCAATACGCCCCCCTCAAGATAGGCAATGTGTAGCAAAGCCTAGCTTGAATAGGTGTTTATCAAAGGCTGGCTTTGGTAGAGCTTTAGTTAGAGTATCCGCGATTTATTCTGCCGCATGAATATGAACAATGTGAACTTCATTCTGCTGAACTTGTTTGCGAACAAAGTGAAAGTCTACAGCAATGTGCTTCATGCAGCTATGAAAAACTGGATTTCCGCATAAATAAGTTGCAATAACATTGTCACAGTAAATGGTTAATCTTTGAGGAAGGGAAACATGTAATTCTTTTAGCAGATTTGTCACCCAGTTGGTTTCAGACAATGCACTTGCAACAGCACGATACTCTGCTTCAGTTGATGGGCGAGCAATTGTTCTTTGTGTCCTGGAAGACGAGCTCACAGGATTTTGTCCAAAAAATAATGTGTAACCAGTAGTGGAAGCTCGATCACTCACATCTCCAACCCAATCCGCGTCAGAGTACATATGTAGGTTGAAATCATTACCTCTTTGAATGTGAAGAGCAAACTGAAGTATTCCTTGGAGATACCTGAGTACTCGTTTGAGTGCTTTCCAGTGCACTTCAGATGGAGAGTGCATAAATTGAGACAATTTATTCACAGAGAAGCTAATGTCTGGACGAGTAAAAGACAAGTACTGTAGTTTTCCAAGAACTCTCCTGTAGCGAGTGGCATCAGTTGGTTCCGCTCCATCATGTAGTTGAGGAACTTCAATGGCACTCATTGGGGTTTTTTCTGAATTACGGTCCTTCATGTTTTCGTCAGAGAGGATTTCATTGATGTAGTTGGACTGTGATAAAGTGATTCCTTTGGCAGTTCGTAGCACCTCCACTCCAAGAAAGAAGTTTAGATTCCCAAGATCCTTAATGGAAAAACGCCCAGCAAGACGAGCAATAACCCGATTTACTTCTGAGTTGTGATTCCCTGTAATAATGATATCGTCTACATAAACCAGTGCGTACAAAATGTTGTTTGACACTTTGTGAATAAAGAGTGAGGCATCAGATTCTGACTTGACAAATCCTAGATAAAGAAGAAATGCCTTAAGTTCATTGTACCACGCCCGAGGGGCTTGCTTGAGGCCATATATTGCTTTCTTTAGACGACATATGTGGGAGGGAAACTGCTCGTCTGCAAAACCTGGAGAACGGACCATGTGCGCTTCTTCTAGACAACCTTGCAAGAACGCATTGTTAATATCAAGCTAGTGTAGGGGCCAATTCCGCTGGACAGCAATAGAGAGAACCAAACATACAGTAGTTGGTTTGATGACCGGACTAAATGTGGCGTGATAGTCAACTCCAGGACGGTGTGTAAATCCCTTTGCAACAAGTCGAGCCTTGTAGCGATCGATTGTCCCATCAACTTTTCTTTTTAATCTGTATAACCATTTGCAAGAAACAATGTTTTTTGTGGGGTCATATGGTACCAAATCCCATGTCTGATTATTCAATAATGCATCAAATTCATTTTTCATTGCTCTTTGCCACTCTGGGTGTTTGTTTGGTTGTTTGAAGTTGGTCGGGGTGATGGAGGGGGATAAGTGAGCCATGAAGTCAAGAATGGTTTTTGGTTTGTAAATGTTGTGCTGTGAACGGGTCACAACACGATTTGGAGTAGGAAGAGAAGGTTGTTGAGGTTCTGTTGCTTGAGCAGGGTTGGGGGAAGGTTGTAGCGGAAGTGAGGTGGAGGGACGGGCAGCGGTGTTTTGGCTAGCAGATGACATTGTTTTATTTCTGCGATTGTATACAATTGGAAAAGATGATGATTGAGGCAATGAGGGATAAGAGTAGGTGTCACGGAGAGCGGTATGAATAATAGAATTGTAGTAGTAGGAGGAGAAGAGTTACCTGAACTTGCAGATTCTGTTGGAGCGCAGGCAGAGGAGACAGTGTCTTTGAGAGCGTTGCTACTATCTGAACTTGGGATAAATATGGGGCTGAGTAATTCGCTACTTATGGGAGAAGAAAAACTAGGGGATGTTGTTGGGGTAGTATCAGTTGGTTTTCCCACACAAGTTCTTTGCAAGTTGAAGAAATATTTAAAAATATATTTTGAAAAGGAAAATTATTTTCAAAAAAATTCACATCACGAGATAAATATATTTTAGAAGATTTCGGATCAAAACATTGGTGACAATGATGAACTAAAGAAAATCCTAAATATACACATAGTGTTGATCGTGGCTCTTAATTTATTTTTTGAATAAGGTTTGAGCCAGGTATAACAGAGACACCCAAAATTTTTTAACAAATTGTAATCCGGATTATGACCAAACAACATTTGTAAAGGTGATTTATTTTGTAAAAGTGAGGTTGACAAGCAATTTATCAAATAAACTGCATGTTGACAAGCAAACGACCAACGAGTCGATGGAAGTGAAGCTTCGTGAAGTAAAGTGCGAGCCGTCTCAATAATATGTCTATGAATCAGGACTTTTATATTCGCCACCACCATCTGTATAGATAGAAAGAACTTTCGTATTAAAACGACGTTCAATTAATGCTTGAAAGTTTTTGAAAAGGTCTGTAACCTCACTTTTATTCTTTAATATGTAAAGCCAGGTTATCGGGTATACTCATCCACAAAAATACAATAGTATAATTTTTTGTCAATCGATTGAACTGGAGAAAGACCCCATAAATCACTAAATATTGCTTAAAATAGTTTGGTACTTGACAAACTAAAATGTTTAAAAGGATGGCGATGAGCCTTATTCGAGGAACAAGAATTGCAAACTAAAATTTTTTCTCGCGAGCAAGGTAGAGAGAATTTAATCAAAAGAAAATTTAACACTCTTGCATTCGGATGACCCAACCGACTATGCCAGGTAGAAGTGGATGTGCTGGTGGAGGTCAAATGCACTTAAGGAGAAGACATGGAGGGTAAATTTGGCTACTCATAGAGACCGTCCTTATTCTAACCGTGCACCAACGGAGTCCGCGTTTTCAAATCCTTCACAAAAAATTGAAAGGGAAAGAACTCAATGGAGGTTAGGTTATCTTGATAAAATTTAGAGACAGAGAGTAAATTGCATTTAATGCTAGGAACACCGAGAGTGTTAGAGAGTTTGAAAGATTTATTTTATGCATTTAATTGAGTTGAACCACTGTGAGTTATTGGTATTTTTTTACCCATGGAGACCTGCTCCATCCCATTGTATGGCTGCAAATTTTGAGGTTCGGCAGTGATGTGATGAGACGCACTGAAGTCGAGGATCCAAGGATTTTCTGATGCCTCTTGAACATAATTGGCTTTCGCCTCAAAGAGATTGTGAGATTTCAATCGACAAACACTTGCAACATGACCTGGTTTGTTGCACAACTGATAGCGAACACCATTAGAAGAGTTGTTGGTGGTCGAAGATCGTCGTGGATTGGGTGAAGTAAAGTGATTGTTAGACCGCCACTGTTGGCTGTTGCCATTGTTATTGTTGGGGCGACGATTGGTGTGATTGTTCGAAGTACCAGGCTTGTTGGAGGTAGCAGCAACAATAGTAATCTAATTGGGAACTTTTTTTTGACTCTTCATGTCGAAGGAAAAGCTCATGATCCAGAAGCTTTTCGTAGAGTTCTTCATAAGTAATAGTGGAGTCACGAGCACGGATTGCAGCAGAGATCTCATGAAACTCTGGACCCAAACCATTGAGGATCTTGACAATAAGTTCAGATTTGGAGATCGGAGCACCAGCAATAGGGAGTTTGTCAGAAATAGATCGAATAGTTTGCAAATATTCCGTGACTGGCTGGGATTCTTTGGTCAAATGCATAAGTCGATCATGCAGACTAAAAAATCTGGTTTGGACTTGTTCGCATAGGCGATGAGCAGTGCATCCCAGGTTGTCTTTGCTGAGGTAGCCGCTTCAACAGTTGTGGCAATTGTTGGATCAACAGATGCCATAAGTGCATTTTGAATGAGTTGGTCTTGTCGAAACCAAAGAGTAAACGCAGGATTGGCACTAGGGACTGTGCCAGTTGTGATAGTGCGAGATGGGGAAGGTGTAGACCCATCAAGACGACCATAGAGATCATGACCATGCATAAGCATGGAAAATTGCGCCTTCCACGTTGCAAAATTGTGGCTGTCAAGTAATTTAATGGGCAATTGGGACACAGGGTTAAATTGAACAACCATCGGGCTGACGTTGCTGTCAGCATTAACAACTCGAGTGTCTGCCATTTGAGGAGGGTGGGTGGGAGAGAAAAAGAAATCTTACTCGTTAGAGTATACTGAGGCTTCTGATACCATATAAAGATGAGTAAAGTATGAAAGCTTCTATTGATTTCATTGACATATATGTGTATATATACAAGAGAATACAAACTAAATAAGGAAAGAATCAACTAATAAAGAATTGTGATCTTCTCCTAAATAGAAACTAAATCACTATGAGATATGGAAGATCTACTGAGATAGGGAAGATCAATCATGAGATATCTTCCAAGATAGGATGTATGCGCCAATAATCTGGACAGTAAATTGCAACAAATTGCAGTAAGTAACGCAGCATCATATTTTGAATATATACATCAGCTAAAACTAGAAGAATTAATAAGAGATGGCTCTTTCTTTGTTATGCTGCCTATTATAAGATAAAATACAAACCACTATTACTACAAAATAAGCATCTTGGTAACTGAAGCATGAGTAAATTGTTTTTCTTCTGTTATCTAACCTTGAATTCATTCCGAGCAGGTTGAGTAATGGACATCATTTGAAGGGAACTCCATAATCTCCAAAGTTATCAGCTTAATGTTTATGTCTCAGTTCAAATCTCTGAATATTCAAAACAAAAACTGTTATTTTAACCATTGTCGTAAAGATCCAAATACTGACGAAAGTGATGTTTTACCTATTGTTATAAAGATCCAAATACCGACAAAAGCTCAGTGTCTGCTAGCAAATGCAGTTGTATCAAGCTTGAAATCTAAGTTGCGCTGATTCTTCACTTCCGATGCTCACCTGTGTCGGATTCTATAAAAATACACTACTTTTGGGGGATCCAACACGCACCCGCAGACATGTTTTAAGAGCCCAAGCAACATAGTTTGAGATCAATGCGTTGTAACATGGCTTAAATAATGGAAGCAGACATTCAAAGTGTTTTCCAATTTCTTTACTCTAGCTTGATGCAACTCTTGTCAAGGTCTTGGCTACCTCATTGAGAAAATGAGGTTGCATTTCTTGGAACCTTTATCTGTGTAGAAGAAACGAAAAAATGCAGAACAAAGCAGAACAGCTTTCATGATGGCGAATCGTATTTTCGTCTGCAAAATTTGAGGAAGAACATAAGTTAATAGACAAGAAAAGAGAGTCTTTATTAGGCAATCAATTTTCTGGAGCAATTTATCTCAATTCCTATCTGAACTAGATTTCTTTTTGAATGTTTCAGTGCAAATATAAATACTTTATCTTGATATGAAGATGCTTCCTTGGCTTCACAGAGGCTACACACTGGTCAAAATAATTAAACAAAGAAACAGTATTACTAACAAACAAGCAAGGACAAGTAACCAAAAAATCAAAAGATGCTACGAAAATAGAATAACTTACATCTACTGGAGCACCACTCATTTTAATCATTACAAATACTCCCAATCAATATTTATGAGCAATTTTTGGCCAGCATACCCCCTTATCGAATTCTAGATGTGGTTGGAGCAACAGAAGCTCCACACTGTTCAATAAGATTTAAAAAAGAGAGTTAACAAAAGAACAAAGGAAAGTAAACAAAAACAAAAAGCTTCTGAGGGGAAAGAATAACTTACATTTGTGAGAGCACCATTTGGTTTTAATCATTAAAGGTATCTGAAATCGATCTCTATGGTGGAGATATGAGCAATTTCTGGCCAGTACTCCCCCTTGTCAAATTCTAGGAGTGGTCTGAGCAATGGGCGGTTGTAAATAGAGAGTGTAGAGAGGGAAGAGGGCATCCCTTTTTCAGGAAGGGATTGGAGATTAGGGCAATGTGTGATGGTCAGCTCAGAGAGGGAGCACGAAATGCTGATTTGGGAAGGGATTGGAGATTAGGGCAATTGTTAATGGACAGCTTAGAGAGGGAGGAGGGAAATGCTGATTTGGGAAGGGATTGGAGTTGAGGGCAATTGCTGATCAATAGACTTTGAAGTGAAGTGAGGTGCCGAAGACCTTCAGTCGGTAGTGAATGGAGCTCATCATGGTCATATAAATAAAGCTCAGAAAGAGAGGAGGGAAGCCCTTGTTCCAGCAGTGACTGAATTTGAGGTAAATTACGAATATCTAGAGATTCAAGAGAGGTGAGGCTTTTGAGAAGTTGGCTGCTTAATGTTTTCAGATTGCTTATGGTAAGCCTTCGAATAGAGCTAGGCAACTCCCAATTCTCCCCACCAACAATCTCTTCATCACTGCCATTATGGTAGATGTACAACTCTCTGAGAGAGGGGAGTTTCTTGCAATTGCTGATTCCAAGGAGTTGTAAATTGAAGGGCAATCCTCCATCAGGGAAGGACTCTATTTCTGGACAACTGTAGAGTTTCAGTTCCTTAAGAGATGGAAGAAGTTCCTGCATATGTTCTGGCAGCCGCTTCAGCTTTGCGCAATTGTGGATATTCAATGACGTCATCTGGGTCCCACATGCCACCAAAAGTATTTCAAGATTCTCACAATCCCAAATATCGAGTCTTTCAGTCCCATTAGGAATCAAAAACCTAGTAAGGTTTTGGCAACTCTTTACGTACAAAGTGCGTGCTCTAGGGACCAACTCAGCTGATGATATAGAATCACATCCATCCAGTGTCAATTCCTCCAGAAACATGTTAGAATTCATATCACCAACTGAAGTCTCCAATTTCAATTTCCGGCAATGACATATCCTTATTGTCTTCAAGGTACTCGGCAGAGTGCTAGTAGGCAAGGAGGTAAGGGAGTTGCAATCACTAATACATAATTCCTCAATCTGCTTCATTCCCTTAACTTGGGATGTAAACAGTTCAGCTTCATCAAAGAGAACTCCAGCCTTAGGAGAACCATCAACTTCAAACTTTTTTAGACTTGAAAGTTGGATGGGCATCTCCAAATTGAGTTCAGGACAGCTTGAAATTATCAATTCTGTCAGAGAACAAAGATTTTCAGGCAACTTCCCCATCAACTTGGGGCAATCTTCAATGGAAAGGCCCTGAAGTGCAGGAAACTCTCCGTTGCCTAGTACATGCCACTGCTTCCACTCCGGCATCGCTGCAAATTCAAGCTCCTCGAGAGAGTTAAAAGGCTTTCTGGAGGATGGACTACCATAGAATTCTTCCGTCAAGGAATTTCAAACAAGGAAGTTGTCCCAGTGCTGGCAAGGAAAAACAGTCCTTGCAGTTGCTAAGAGACAATTTCACTAGCTTAAGAAATGAACAATCAGCTAGCCAATTTGGAAATTGTGTCCCTCTATATCCGGAGATTTTGAGTTCTTTTATATCTGTGTGGGAGTAGCTCATCAAGTATGTCTCTTTCAGTTTGAGAATTGTCCGCATCATTTTCACTCCACTTTAACGATAACTTTTCAACATGATTCTTCTCCCTCGTGTTTGCCTTCAGAGCTTCCCTTCTATCAACCACATTTTGCAACTCTAAAATTGATAGAGATCCATACAAGTAATGTGCTTCACCCAAATCTTCCATTCTCCAACCACCGCGACCACCTAGAAGAAAATTGGCTCCAACTAGCTCTTCGAGGCTTTTCAACTTGCTCAGATGTAGCGGCATCTTCAAATGAGAAGTGTTTCTTATGTCAAGATGACGCAGGTTGATCAAATTTTCCATCTGCAGCGGTAGCTCCTCAAGATATGTACAATATGACAGGAGAAGTGTCTCCAAGTTACACAATGTACAGATAGAATAGGGCAACTTTATAATCTCTGTCCAAGAAAGGTCCAAAAATCTGAGGAGCTTTAATTTGATAAACAAAGCATCTGGCAACTCCTTAATCCGGTAATGAGACAATGATAATTCCCTTAAGGATCTTAGACTTGGCAGTATGTTATGCAGCACCCTCTTGCTTAGCCTAGGGCCGTAAAGGTCCTGGATTTCTATTGGAAGCAGTGTCCTTAGCTGCTCTGATTTGATGAGTGGTTTCAATTTCTCAAAGTCCACCTCTCCCCATTGAATACGACATGTGCTGACTTTTTTCCAACATATGAGATCCTTGGCATTCTTCCAACCTGACAGAGAGTTTTGAAGATGCAATTTGGGCTAAATCATTGACAAGATCATGCATTAAGAATTCCTCTGTGTTCCCTTCAGAAGGATTTGGAACCCTTTCGAATAATGATCTTGATCTCAACTCGAGAAAGAGTTGGGTTGCCTAAATCTTGAATTCTTTCATCTTCCCGTGGTACTACAAGACCATTAGCAATCCACAAATGAATAACTTGTTCTTTCCTAAATGGGTAATCTCTAGGAAATATTGCACAATAGGAAAAACATGGCTTCAAATGTGGGGGAAGTTCATTGTAGCTCAACATTAACGCTGGTAATATGTCATTGTTCGACAGGTCCCATATTTCACTTCTCAAAATACGTCTCCACCCTTCAACCTCTGATTCGGAGCGTAACAAGCCAGCGAGCATCTTCAGAGCTAAGGGCAGTCCTTTGCACTTAGCTGCAATTTTTTTTCCAACCTCTTCAAGTTCCGGATGTTCCATAGGATCCTTGTTTTCTAATGAATGTCGTTTGAATAAAGCCCAAGAGGCTTCATCAGACAGAGTCCCCACGTTGATTGCCCCACTACTCATCATCAAGGTAACACTCTCTTTACGTGTCGTCACGATGATCTTACTTCCAATATCTCCATGAACAAAAATATTCCTCAAGTCATCCCACTCGTTGTAGTTGTCATTCCACACATCATCTAGAACAATGAGAAACCTTTTTCCATTTAGTTTTTCCTTCAATTTGACTTGTAACTGATTAAGATTATTGTCATCGTTTAAGTCAAATGAGCCCATATCTTGAAGTAATCCTTTTGTTATTCTGAAAGCATCATATGGCTCAGATACACAAAACCAAGCTTTCAAATTAAAATGGTTTTTCACCTTCTCATCATTGTAAGCAGCTTTAGCAAGTGTTGTCTTACCCATGCCCCCCATTCCAACAATAGGGACAACCGTCATATTTTTTTCACTTGCCTCCTTAGACATTAAATGGTCAATCAATCGCTCTATTTCATTCTTCCTACCAAAGACATCAGATTCAACCACAGAAGTTGAAGGTGTTCTAGTTTCTAGTTTCTTACCCAAATCGAAATACTTCTGTAAGCCAAGGCGACCAATTTGCTTTCCAACTCCTCCAAACTTTTAATGGTGTTTTCCAACTTCTCCTTTATGTTAAGAAAAAAATCATCACTCAAGCGCCGCCCACAGCACTCTGAAAAAAATCGAAATACTTGTTGGTTACATGTTTCTCCAAGATTTTGATGTTGACCTTCCACTTAAGCTTCAAAGCCTCATAATTAACTTGTTCCATTAAGTTTTCAGCAGAGTCCACAGCACTCTGAAGCCTATTAAGCCACTGCCTCACGAGTTGATCTGATGCCTGCTTATTCTCTGCATCACTCAGCACAATCTGAAGACCAAGCAAAATGTTCCCCAGCTTCTCTAAAAGCCCATCATCATGAAACATCTTGAGCAGCTCAACCCGACGAGCAAGCCTATCAAAGAGAACATTCAGAAATGCACCACCAACTGCACCACCGACTGCTAAGCCAATCTCCATTTCTGAAATCTACAAAGCAAAACAAGGAACCACAAAAATGATTTTAAGTATTTTGAGAAGATAAATGTTTCCAACTTCAAATCAAATATTACCAACTTTATTTTACCTGTTGAATGCTAAGAGTAATTTGCAAACAAGAATAATCAGTGAGTTCTTACTCGTAATTGGTACAACTCTGTTTGCTACTATTAACTACCCTCTATTATTACCAAAAAGTTTTACTTTTCATCCAACAAGAGGACCAAGACATCATAATAGAGTGGTTTTTTGATTATTCATCACTTTCTAAATTGAATAATTGAGGCAAGAGAGGAAGGGTACTTCGGGGACTCGAAAATAATTGAATAAGAGGTTGAATTTTTTTTTGACTTGCACCGGGTGTCCAAGACTCTTCGAGCCCCGAGTAATCCAGGGGGTGCACAGGCTCTCGGCAAGGAGTTTCCCGCAAGTGCACCACGGGTAATTCAGGGTTTCACCTAGTCTGATGGCCCTCAGAAATTGTTTGCACCCAGTGGGTATCGAACTTGAGACCTTGAAAGGGAGCACCCAAAGCTCAAGCCAATTACCACCAGGCCAACCCCTGAGGGTTTGTATAAGAGGTTGAATAACAGTGTAGGAAATTAAATCAATGGTGGCTTTAAGAATTTATTGATCCAATGTGTATTATAGCTTAATGTGTAGTGGCAGAGTTTCTTGAAGAAGCACATTAGCAGTTCTAGTATGTGTTTATGGAGAAAACAATAGGTGTTTATAATCTAAGTTGCTCGGACT
>NC_061121.1:229134212-229169285 GCF_002878395.1 Capsicum annuum | reverse complement strand
TAGTAAGATGTATAATATAACAAATACATGTATTATTTCTCTTATAGGTTGATTGATGGCAAATGAACTGTATCAATTACTTTTGGCACAATTTGTGTTGTCTTGGTCTTTTGTGGGCTGTGTAGATTGTAGTCCTTTCCAATACTTTTCAATAACCCAATAGTCAATATAAATGGCTGTAGAAATGATGTATTCCCTCCATTTCAATATAAGTATTTTAGTTTGATTAAGCACGATGTTTAAAAGATAAAAAGGAGATTTTTGAATTTTATCATCTTAAATTAAAGATGTGTTTAGTCTTTAAAATATTGCGGTCTTAAGTTTTCCATGTAGAATGTTGGAATTGAAAAACGAACTAAATATATAAAGAAACATTCTTTTTAAAACAAACCACAAAACGAAAGTAAGACACTTAAATTGGAACAAATCTCAAACTTCTATTAATGGTGAAATTTTTGTTCTTGAGGATGAGAATGAGTTCCAGAAAATTGGACTAGTTCCAATTACAATGATACTACTGTTTCATCTGAGATACTACCATGTCCGTGACTAGTATCTGTTGAAATATTGAAATGGAGGTAGCAGCAACTACAAATCACAGCAGACAAAAAGATGAAAAGAAGGGGTAAATTTATCATTTAACAAGTTAATGCATGTGTATAGAGTCTTTGTATTACTAATATATGAAAAATGGTGTTTATTATTGATACACACCTCAATACACAATAGAGTATATAATAGGTTAAAACAATGTACCAACCAAGGTACTTGGAGTACATATTAACTAATGCCTGCATTATTTTTTTCAATACACTCTACCAAACGATCCCTAATAGTGTTACTTGGGCCTACCATATCATGAATATGTGAAGAAAATTTTTTCCTTCCCCACAACCATGATGCCCACCCCCTCTTCACATTGATTTTTATTAGGTTTGGGTGTGTAGCTCAGAGGGGGTAGATTTTTCCTATAGGTAGTACTGGTGACAATTGACAATTGAGATGCCCACCCCCACAACTTGTGCTGTCTTGGCCCCATGTTGTAATTCTTCCACCACGAATGCTATAGCTGTTTCATAAGTTGTTGGACGGTAGTTACTCACATAAACTCTGCACCAGTAAAACCGACATCATGTAAAACATGACCATCCCAAGAGATGAGACCAGACATCTTCGGTAATTTCTCTTGAGGTTCAAGGCTACAAAATGAGGCTGAGGAACCAGGTAGAATCATTCTCCAAGAGAAACTACTATTAACACATGTTACATTTGATTTTTCACCTAAAGAAGAAAGAATCATATAACCTGTTTAACTGACTCCTGCTGCTTTATACTATCTGTTTCGAGTAAATTACATTTTGGCAAGAATCATATCAAGGTTATATGCAATAATCTTCGCAAGGGACCCAACATATTAGCAATTATTAGCAACATATTATCAATACAAACTATTTAACAATAAATTAGTAATAGAACTTTGTAACTAATTCCTAATTTTCTTTTCGCAGGGAGCGTAGAAATTAGAAAGTGATTATATTCTCTTAAAACACGTGATAAACAATTACACATAGCTCAAATTCAGATTTCTCAATACTGGACATCCAATTTTTTTTACACCTGATTTGAAAAGAAACTAAAGGAGACAAAACGTTGGTGGTTGAGCAATTTGCAAGTCGCTTGATGTTCAGCGATTTGCAAGTCGCTTGGTTCCCACGACGATTTGGTAATCATTGGACACCAAGCGACTTGCAAATCACTGGACACTGTGCGACCTGCAAATCGTTGGATACCAAGCAACTTGTAAATCGCTCAGCCAACAACGTTTAATCCCCTTTGGTTTCTTCACAAATCAAGTGTCTCTTTTGAAATTTTTGGTCAAAAAATTTAGCCTTTTTGGCTCCGGACTCCAAGAACAATCACGTCAATCTTTTGATTTTGTTGGCTTAGACGTATTCAGAGTAACAAGAAAGTCATTGTCACATTCTTGACAAATGTCACATGAGAGACGTTGATTGTTAGTATATAAAAAAGCGATCCTTCAACCTTTGTGACACATTTTAAAGTCGTGCAAGCCTAATCAAAAACTAAAAGCCAACAATACAAGCTATCACATCCATAGTCCCTGATGTTCAATCCAACATGAGAATAAAATACCAGTTAAAGCTTCTACAACTTGAGCAGAGACACCTTCGAAACTTTCTACTTCCCAAATAATTGTTGAGCCATGTCACAATCCTAACAATGAAAAAGCAAAATCTTTCCTTATAATCTATTACCACAATATAAAACATGTTCTTTTGTGTGCGACGTTAAACAACTTTTATTCTCATGTACCTTTGGGTTCCATTAGAGCCGTATGTTCCATATCGATTCAGTTTTTGATTGCATAGTTTCTGACAGTTCATGATCTTCCCTGCGATTCCAAGAATTGATGGATTTAAGACAGCGAAGACAAGATTGAACAACTCCTACAATGACAACAAATCAACATCGAAATCAAACTAAATAGACAAACAAAGAAGACATCAAAACTTATTAACTGTCATGTTATCTAGACATTTGATTGCAATATACGCGTTAAGTAAGACTGTCATATTTTGAAAAGCTTATATGCAACCGCTACGACTAGAAGAGTTAATAAGAGATGACTCTTTCTTGGTTATGCTGTCAATTCTAAAGATTTAACATGGTTCAAGCAACAGATGCCATAAATGCATAGTTCAGAGCTAGGAAATTAATGATTACCGGAACAAAGAGCGGTGAGGGAAGATCTTTATTGACGCTGATTGCTATACAATCATTAACCCGAAACACCTCTTCCTTGCTCAATGCACTGGTTCATGTATATGAATTGATATTGAGATGAATTAAAAATCTTCAATGGTTCATGTATAGATATACTATAAACATCCAGCTGACATATATACCTACGTTAATGGCAAATGATTTGTGGTACGTTAGTACTAATTTATGCTATCAACATAATTGAGAAAATTATCATTTCCTATCTATACTAGGTCTCTTTTACAACATCTCAAAGCAAGTCTAATGAGTAAATTAGTTGGAATACTTCAGCTTTTACAATATCAGTTCTGATAGTTAATACGACTGGATCATGTAATTGGTACTAGAAAATGACTATTACTAATTGGTGTTCAAACTTCACAGAATTTCGGTGGATCAACGCGATTGCAGCAAAGAATTGATCTGAAAAATCCAATAGTAGGTAAAACCAACAGTAACCCCTTCTTTTGCCAGCACATCGGTTGCTTCCGCTTGTGACCTTCGACCGCCCTGACACCTTAATAGCAAGGAACCCCTCCCCCCATTCCACAAGCAAGTGGAGATTTGGAGGGTCGGGAACCCCAATGGGAAACCTTTCACCGCATCACATGATTCCTGAATAGCCATATTGAGGAATTCTACCATATTCCATGCGCTATGGTTGTTGATCCTGTAGAGTCTACCCAAAGTGTTCAAACTAGAATGTCCTGATACAAACTAGAATGTCCTGATATTGTCAAATTCCACACAAAAGAGAAGCACTTCACTTACAGTTTCCTAACAGATCACATTTGAGGTCAAAGTCTTTTCAATGGAGAATGTTAGCACGACTTTCCTTTCACCAGCTGAGCTAACAACATGTTGTTACCAAAATCCTGAACAAGAAAAAAAAGAGTTTAAACTTGCTATTAGTTGAGGCAAGATATTTCATTGTTTTGATTCTTTTAGATGTTAAATTATCTGGGGACAATTTATGGCAAGTAACCCCCTTTCTCAGAATTCTAGACGTAGTTCAAGTGACAGGCAGTTGGAAATACATTGTTCAAACATGGAAGAGAACAGTCTGATGATTCTGGAAGCAACTGGAGATTACGCCAATGATATATATATATATGCAGCTCAGAGATTGAACAACTCCTACAATGACAACAAAATGTCAAGTTAATAGGCAAGCAAAGGAGAATTCCATGGAAATAACTGTCAGGTTATCTAGACATTAAAGCACAATGAGAGTACAAGCAATTTTTGAGAAAAATCTTGCCAAAGACCCAAATTCTCAAAATCTAGAAAAATAATAACTTTTTGCGCGAAATTACAGTTTTTGGGTACTTTAAAAACTTAGAATTTACCTTGACTTTTATATATTTTTTAAAAACTCTACTAATTACTCCTCCAAACTATAATTGTTCCAATTGTTTCATTCTTGTCAAGTCAATAGTGGTTAAAGCTTATAAGCTTATATTTTATGACTTTCTTGAGAAAAAGTGAAATATGTTTTCCAAACGCAAGACTTTACCCAAAACTTCACCCAATAACTTAATGAGGGAAAATAATTAACAAACAAGCAATGGGGAATAAACAAAACTAAAAAGCTACTGGGTAAAAAGAAAAACTTACATCTGTGGGAACTTCTTTTTTATTTAATCATCACAGGCATTCTGATTCCCCCTGAAATATTGTAACACCGATATATATTTCAGGAATATAAGCAATTTCTGGCCAGTACTCCCCCTTATCAAATTCTACTAGTGGTTTGAGCAATGAGCAGTTGCGAATAGATAATTCAGAGAGGGAAGAGGGCATCCCTTTTACTGGAAGTGATTGGAGATTAGGGCAATCCGTGATGGCAAGCTTAGAGAGGGAGGAGGATAGAGCTGATTCTGCAAGGGATTGGAGATTAGGGCAATCCGTGATGGTAAGCTTAGAGAGGGAGGAGGGAAACCCTGATTCGGGAAGTGATTGGAGTTGATGGCAGGAGTAGATCTGTAGACATTGAAGTGAAGTGAGGTGACGAAGACCTTCAGTCGGTAGTGAATGGAGCTCATCATGCTCAGATAAATATAGCTTACAAAGAGAGGAGGGAAGCCCTTGTTCCAGCAGTGACTGAATTTGAGGTAAATTTGAGATTCAAGAGAGGTGAGGCTTTTGAGAACTTGGCTGCTTAATGTTTTCAGATTGCTTGTGGTAAGCCTTCGAATAGAGCAAGGCAACTCCCAATACTCACCACCAACAATCTCGTCGTCACTGCCACTGTGGCGGATGTACAACTCTCTGAGAGAATGGAGTCTCTGTAGACGCCACTCCGTTCGGTCGTTCACCAGTTTCTCGCAATCCCTGATCCAAAGGAGTTGTAAACTGAAGGGCAATCCTCCATCAGGAAAGGAATCTATTTCTGGACAATAAGGCAGTCGCAGTTCCTTAAGAGATGGAAGGAGTTCCTGCATACGTTCTCGCAGCCGCTTCAGTTTTTTGCATTCCGAATAATCAATGACGTCATATGGGTTTCAGTACCATTAGGAATCAAAAACCTAGTAAGGTTTTGGAAACACCATACACGCAAAGTGCGTGCTCTTGGCACCACCAACTCAGGTGATGATATAGAATCACATCCACCCAGTGCCAATTCCTCCAGAAACATGTTAGAAATCATATCACCAACTGAAGTCTTCAATTTGAATTTCCGGGAGCGATACATCCTTAATGTCTTCAAGGTACTCGGCAGAGTGCCAGTAGGCAAGGAGGTAAGAGAGTTGCAATCACTAATATCTAATTCCTCAATCTGCTTCATTCCCTCAAGTTGGGATGTAAACACTTCAGCTTCATCAAAGACAACTCCAGCTTTAGGAGAACTATCAACTTCAAACCATTTTAGACTTGAAAGTTGGATGGGTGTCTCCAAATTGAGTTCAGGACATCCTGAAATTCTCAAATTCGTCAGAGAACAAAGATTCTCGGGGAACTTCCCAACCAACTTGGGGCAATCTTTAATGGAAAGGTCCTGAAGGGCAGGAAACTCTCCGTTCCCCAGTACATGCCACTGCTTCCACTCCGGCATCTCTGCAAATCTAAGCTTCTCAAGAGAGTTAAAAGGCTTTTCGGAGGACGGACTACAGTAGAATTCCTCCGTTTCCTCTGTTATCCGATGCATCTCTCTAATGGAAAGGAATTTCAAACAAGGAAGTTGTCCTAGTGCTGGCAAGGAAAAACAGTCCTTGCAGTAGCTAAGAGACAATTTCACTAGCTTAAGAAATGAATGATCAGCTAGCCAATTTGGAAATTGTGTCCCTCTATAGCTGGAGATTTTGAGTTCTTTTATGTTTGTGTGTGGGCGTAGCTCATCAAGTATGTCTCTTTCAGTTTGTGAATTGTCTGCACTACTTTCACTCCACTCTAACGATAAGTTTTCAACATGATTCTTCTCCCTCATCTTTGCCATCTGAGCTTCCCTTCCATCAACCAAAATTTTGCAACGCTAAAATTGATAGAGATCCATACAAGTAATGTGCTTCACCGAAATCTTCCGTTCTCCAACCACCTAGAAGAAACTTGGCTCCCACTAGCACTTGGAGGTTTTTCAACTTGCTCAGATGTAGCGGCATTTTCAAGTGAGAAGTGTCGCTTATGTCAAGGTGCCGCAAGTTGATTAGCTTTTCAATCTGCAGCGGTAACTCCTCAAGAAAATAACAAGATGACAGGAGAAGTGTCTCCAAGTTATACAAAGCACATATAGAATCCGGCAATTTTTTAATCTCTGTCCGAGAAAGGTCCAAAAATCTCAGGAGCTTTAATTTGATAAACAAATCATTTGGCAGCTCCACAATCCCATGATGTGACAATGATAATGCCCTTAAGGATCTTAGACTTGGCAGTATGTTATGCAGCACCCTCTTGCTTAGCTTATGGCACCGGAAAGAGATTGGAAGCAATGTCCTCAGCTGCTCTGTCTTAGAAAGCGGTTTCAATTTCTCAAAGTCACCACCTCCCCCCATTGAATACGACATATGCCAACTTTGTTCCAACATATGAGATCCTTGGCACTCTTCCAACCTAACACAAAGTTTTGAAGATGCAATTTGGGCTAGAACATTGATACAAGAATTACAAGGACAACACGAAACACACTTCAAAATCAGTCCACAAGATCAAAGATCCGAGGACCCTTTTGAAGACCACACTCGGATTCAACAAACAACAACAAGAACACAATGTATTGATGTGTTTATCACCTAAAAACAGTTAACAACAAACTATGTTAACAACAACAAGATGAAGAACAACAACAATGGAACAAGAACAACAAGTCACGGATTTGAATTACAAGAACACAAACAAACGATTACAACATAAACAAAATGGATAGATAGTTAGACCTTGGTTGGTATAATCTTAAGAATCCAAGAATATGGTAATCTTGGACCCTTAACACTACACACAACGGTTAACCTAACTCCTACATTGACACAAGAGGAACTTTACCTCCTCTAAACACCAACGTCTCAAGCCAACATTGCAACACAAGTGATATCCACACTTGTTGCCCTCATTTCGGTGTGGTGGCTATTCCAAGCCCTACAACTAAAGGTGTTTCATGTTTCAAGTCTTACATCAATGAACAACTAATGAGAAAAAGACCTAAAATGTTCTATTTATATTCTATTACAAGACAAGGCAAAATGACAACAATGCCCTTAAAGGGTGGGATGGCCATGGAGTGCATTTGGACCCAATGAAGTGACCAAAATACCCTTAATGAAGATGACCAAATCATGACCCATTAAGTGTTGTCCAAAACCGTGAGTCCTCAAGTCTTCGATGCTCCAAGCAATCTTCCACACACGGCCTTGCTTGTGCTCAAAACGGGTCTTCCTTGCATATTCTTGTGCCCTCGGGGTGACCAAGTCTTGAGCCTTTAAATGATGACCTCCAATCATGTCTTCAAAAATTAAAGTAGCCATTTGACTTGTATCAATCATTGACAAGGTCATGCATTAAGAATACCTCTGTGTTCTGTTGAGAAGGATTTGGAACCCTTTTTGATAATGATCTTGATCTCAACTCGAGAAAGTATTCATTGCCTAAATCTTTAATTGTTTCTTGTGATACAAGACCATTAGCAATCCACAAATGAATAACTTGTTCTTTCCTAAATGGATAATCTTTAGGAAATATTGCACAATAGGAAAAACATGGCTTTAAATGTGGAGGAAGTTCGTTATAGCTCAACATCAATGCTGGTAATATGTCATTGTTTGGACGCTCCCATATTTCACTTTCAAAATACTTCTCCACCCTTCAACCTCTGATTTGGAGCGTAACATGCCAGCGAGCGTCTTCAGAGCTAAGGGCAGCCCTTTGCACTTAGAAGCAGTTTGTTTTCCGACCTCTTCAATTTCTAGATGTCCCATAGGGTTCATGTTTTCAAATGCATGTCTTTTAAATAAAGACCAAGAATCATCAATAGACAAGGTGTCCTTGCTAATTTGCTCAGATCCCATCATCAAGGCAACACCCTCTTTACGTGTCGTCACAATGATCTTACTTCCAATACCTCCTTGAACGAAAACATTCCACAAGTCACTCCACTCGTTATAGTTTTCATTCCACATATCATCCAGAACAATAAGAAACCTCTTCCCCTTTAAGATTTCCTTAAATTTGACTTGCAGCTGATTAAGATTGTCATCAACCTGCAATGAGCCAATTTCTTGAAGTAACCCTTTTGTTATTCTAAAAGCATCATATGGTTCAGACACACAAAACCAAGCTGTCAAATTAAAATGGTTTTACACGTTCTCATCATTGTAAGCAGCTTTAGCAAGTGTTGTCTAGCCCACAGCCCCCATTCCAACAATAGGGACAACAGTCAGATTTTTTTCACTTGCATCCTTGGACAATAAACGGTCCATCAATTCCTTTTTTTCATTCTACCTACCAAAGACATCAGATTCATCAACCAAAGAAGTTGAATGTCTTCTAGTTTCTTGTTTAGTCGAAGCAAAATGCTCCTTTAAGCCAAGGATACCAATTTGCTTTTGCAAATCCTCCAATGTTTCAATGGTGTCTTCCAACTTCTCCTTTATGTTAAGAAAATAATCATCACTCAAACTCAGGTTGAGGTCACTTACTTACTGGTTGCTTGTTTCCACCTAAGCCTCAAGGCCTCAGTTGACTTCGTCCATTAAGTTTTCAGCGCCGTCCACAGCATCTCGAAGTTCATTTAGCCACTGGTTCACGTGTTGATTTGATGCCTGCTTATTCTCCGCGTCACTTAACACAGCCTGAAGGCCAACCAAAGTCATTTTCAGCTTCTTTAAGAGTCGAACATCATGCTTATTCTTCTGAAACATCTTGAGCAGATCGCCATGAGGAGCAAGTCTATCAAAGAGAACACCCAAAGCTGAAGACAGAAATGCACCACCAACTGCTAAGCCAATCTCCATATCTGAAATCTACAAAGCGAAAAAATGATTTTAAGAGTTTTTGAGAAGATAAATGTTGAATGCTAAGAGTCATGTGCTTTTTTCTGGATATCAAGATCTATTATCTTCTACTTTAATGCATGATTTTTGTCTCTTTGTATGTAAAAATTAATACTTTGTAGGTCCCGAAGCACCTTTTGTTTTAATATTTCATTTTTGAGTTGGTGGATTTGGTGTTAAAGTGGTCCTTATGTCTAAGCTCTTTGTTTGGTCTACAGGTGCGATTTTTGAGGGATCAAATATATATTGTTTTCAACTATGGGGGTAGTTGGCTTTGCAGCTGGTGTACAATTAAAAAAAATCTGATTTTTTTTATTATTTTCGTATTTCTAACTTTGGTTATCTTACTATCCTGATGTTGTTACTGGTTGTGTTTCCATAAAATGCTGCGATTATGCTTTCCGTTGGCTCAGATGTATCCAGCAAAACACATGAGAGATGTTGATTGTTGGTACATAAAGAAGCGAGGCTTAGATTCTTGTGACTCATTTTAAAGTCGTGAATCCTAAACCAAAAGCCAACCATACAAGCTATCTTCACATCCATAGTCCTGATGTTCAACCCAACATAAGAATAAATACCACTTGAAGATTCAACAACTTTCCCTTCAAAACTTTTCACTTCCCAAATAATCGCTGAGCCTTGTCAAAATCCTAACAATGAAAAAGTAATATCTTTCCTTATAATCTATAACCGCAATATACAACATGTTTTTTGTGGTGTGTTACACCAAACAACTTTTATTCTCATGTAATTTTGGGTTCCATTAGAGCTGTATGTTCCATGTGCAATAAGGCATGCTTCATCTCAAGGAAGGCAAAGTAGACAGATGTGTGGTGAAAAAAAACCTGTGCTTGAAAATCTTCATCCGCATTTTTGATTTGCGTAGTTTCTGACCATTCATGTTCTCTTCCTTGTGTTTCCATGAAAGACTTTAAGACTACGAAGACAAGGTTGAACAACTCCTACAATGTTAAACGAAGAAGAAATCCTCAAAATTAACTGTCACGATGCGTTAAGTAAGACTGCGTCATAATTTGAACAGGTTATATGCATCCGCTAAAACTAGAAGAATTAATAAGAGATGACGTTTTCTAGCAAGTAAAATAAACTACTACCACCACAAAATATAAGCATCTTGGTAACTGAAACTATGAGTAAATCCTTTTTTGTTATCTAACCTTCAATTCATTCCGAACAGGATACACTTCATTGTCTTTCCCCTAGTTCTGATGTTCAAACCAACAAAAGATTATTGAAAGCTTCAGTAGATTTCCCATCTCCTTTTGAAAAGAAACCTTTAAAACTTTTTCCTTCCAAGATAATTTTGAACACTTCGTCCAAATCCTAACAATGAAAATGTAATATATTTATAATAACCGTGACGTACAATAAGTCTCTTGTGTGTTACATTAAACAACATTTTTTCTATGTAGCGCTTTAAGTTCCATTAGAGCTGTATGTTCCATTTGCAGCAAGTTATGCTTCATCTGTCAAAATAGACGGGTATTACAGTCATTGTCTTTATGTTCAATCCACATAAGAATGAATACTACTTAATGATTCAACAACTTTCCCTTCTTCTACTAGCAGAGACACCTTAAAACTTTTCCCTTCCCAAATAAACATTTAGCCATGTTAAAATCCTAAAAAGGCAAAATTAATATCTTTCCTTATAATCTAACCATAATGTACAATATGCTCTTTTGTGTGTTACATAAAAAAGAAAAATTTTCTCGTGTACCTTTGGGTTCCATTAGAGTTGTGTGTTCCATTAGCAGAAAGTCTGGTTCATATACCTCAAGCAAGCCAAAAGATGGTTGTACGAATTGGAAATCACAACCTCCTTACGCAAAGAAAACGTAACTGAAAGCAAATTAAAAAGAAATGTTAGAACTTTTAGCCATTTTAGGAATTACAGTAACAGACCAACCATGTATCTATAGCTAAAAAAAGCAGGCAGCCCGGTGCACTAAAGCGAAAGGCCCCACCACAAGGGTGCATTGTACGCAACCTTATGCCAGAGGTTGTTTACAAAGCTTGTGTAGACACCTAATTTTGTCCCTCCCCGATAGCATTTTTACCATTTTACCTCCGTATTACTACGTGTCCTCATCCGTATAATTATATCCCACGAAAATACAAAAATAACAACCCTTAAAAAAATCTCTAACAAATTAAATCCCTAACCTTATCCTAACAAACTTTATCCTAACAACCCACACTACTCCCCACATCACCCCACCCATTTCCCCTCATATTTTTCCTTTTTGGGGTCCATAACAGAATATAAAACAAAAAGGGGGAAAGGGGGACCCACAGAGAAGGGCGCAGAAGGGAATACGCACAACAGAGTGGAGAATTTTCTTTTCTTCTGCGCCATCACAGAATACAACATACACACGCAGAAGCCTCCCTGACCATTTCCTCTCACAGTACATAAATACCCTCACACTCACTGATAAGAAAAATAACCCATCCATCAACACCAAGATAGACACAGAATATGCCATAGGCGTACATCTCTCAAATACACCCATAGATATAGGCGATTATACGAAAATTGGGTGAGGGTGAAGCGAGATCGAGCGAAAAATAGAGAGAAAGAGGGGATCGAACCGGAGAGAGTGAGATTTGAGGTTGAGAGTTAAAAGCAGAGAAGAAACGTGCGAGAGAGAAATTTGGACTGAGTTTTTCACCGGAAACGTTGTCGCTACAGATCGCATCTCCGTTTCTAGTTGCTGCCGAACTTACTGGAGCTCAGGAGTAGCAAAGGGTCCTCGTTTTTCAGTTCAAAATCCACCGGAAAACACCCAGTCACTGTTCCTGTTACTGTTCCGACGGGTCCACCGGATTTTCGAACTCATTGACTCTCTTATTGCGATTTCTGTTTTGGTTCATCGAGCTCGGTACTAGTTTTGAAATTTAAGTTCGATTTCAGTTTCGGGTTTGGATTTCTCCCAATTCGAGTTGGTTTTGTTTTGTTGTTGGGGTTCCCTTTCGAAGATTTCGGTCTCGAATTTCTTTCTTATCGACAAAAACATTATATTGAGGTCCATTTTTTTAACCCATCTCCTTTTCTTTATTTGGTTGGTTGAATGAATTGGCTGTGAATGTGATTAGGTGTTTGTTGATCATGATTGTTTGATTTTATCGATGTTTATGCTTTTGATGATGAAATTTGAGTGATGTTGAGTTGTTGTTTAATTTCGTGAATCAAAAAATGATTAAGGATAGCTGAATTGGTGATTGCGAATTGTAGAAATTTGAGGTGGAATTTCGAGATTGATGAAAAGGGTCAATTTGGATTAATGTTGGTCTTCTTGTTGTTTAATGTGGAATTGGTGGAATTTCGAGATTGATGAAAAGGGTCAATTTGGATTAATGTTGGTCTTCTTGTTGTTTAATGTGGAATTAATTTCAAGCTTGTGAATTCTATAATGTCATGATAGATCGAATGGGATAGGCAAATGTTTAGGTTCGGGTAGGCAAAATTTAGCAATGATGTGTTGATTAAATTCATTGAATGTTTAGATATATGTTTTGAACGTTTTTCTAATTATCTCAGATGTATTTATTTGGCTGGAGAATGCCCCGAGGTATTTGTGTTCATTCGCCGGGAATGCCCCGAAGTATCATGTACTTGAAGACAACGCACGGTCAAAGCCCGAAATGTCGGGTGAAGCTTTATTCAGGAGTATTTTAAGGATAGTTTGGAATAGAATGGGTTTACATTTTCGCATTTTTCATTATTTGGGACTGTATAGTTGGACTGGACACTATATTTTTTTATTCATTTTGTTTTGTTTGTTTGTTTGATTGTTTTACGTGTTTTTGTGTGGTTTGTACATTCGTAGTGTCAAATTAACCGATATGCTCCACCAAGCGACCGTAGTCAAATCACGGGATTGAGGGGTGCCTAACACCTTCCCTTCGGTCAGCAGAATTCCTTAGCCGGAATATCTGTTCACAAATCAGTTTTTAGAGTCAAACAGTTTTGAAAAGAATCTTTCAAAGGTGACTTGACACATTGGATTATGTCAAGTGGTGACTCTGAGTTTTGAGTAAATAATCTTTTTCGGAATTTATTTTAATCATTTTATCACTTTAATAATAAAAATTGTTTAGAACTTAAAATCAATCTTTTCTGGAGTTAAAAAAAAGGAATGTGACAGCTCTGGTGACTCTGCTGGGGATCGAACCCAGAATCTCGAGCTTATTTTGGAGTTTTATTGGCTCAGTTTGGCACTATAGGTGTATGGACATTTATTTGTGTTGTTTTGTGTTATTGTTTATCATTATTGAGTGGTTATGTGCATAACCCGAGTCATTCTTTCTGCAACAAGTTTGTAGTACACGTGTTGTACACGACCTCTAGTTGAGTCACCCTTATGTTAGGAGGGGGAGCCGTCGGTGTTATGGAGTGGGTGAAAAGCTCTCGCAGCCACTATCGACCATACGCTCCCCCAAACAGCCTTGTTAGTGGACCCCAACGTAGGTCAATCTTTAGGTCATGCTTATCTGCATCATATTGAGCCTATGGGACCCACGTGGCCCTTTGTAGTATACTCACCTCTAAAGCATCCCTACGTGCTAAATGTTGCATCTCTAAGGGTAATGTGGTCATTTGACAGACTAATTTGGAGAAAGCAATTGCTAGAATTAATCGAGTGTGTAGGCGAGGGAAAATCAAAAAACAGAGAGGAAAAAGAAGAAAGAGTAAGTCAAAGAAAAAATCTTAGTTTTTAAAGTTCTTTATGATTTTTATTTTCCATAATTTAAAAATTCAAAAAAAGATTTTTTATGTGTTGCACTCATTTTTAAAAAAATCAAAAACATCAAAAATATTTTATTTTTTATTTCCTTTGGCAATCATTCACAATTCGAAAACTTTAAAGAGATTTATTTCAATAGGAGTTTTTTATAAAAGAAAAGTTTAAAAAGATGGTAGAAGTTTTGTACATCTGATATGATGAAAATACCAAAAAGATTTTTCTTTCATAGTTATTGGTGTCATTTTTGTGTGAAGCGTCAAGTTGAAAACTCAAAAAAGATTTTATTGACGTTGTTCATCGTTTGTCTTTCGTCGTGTCTCTCAAGTCAGGGTTCAGTTTGTTATTTAATCCTTAATTGTCCAATCTGAATGAACTACGCACCCTTGATTCTCCTCTTTCGGGATGTGAGATACGTAGGTAACCTATTGTTGGTTCGGGGATCTTATTCAAAAATCCAAAAAGATTTTTTCTTAACTCTTCATTTAGAGTAGGTATTTCATATACATCTTTAAAAGAAAACTACAAAAGATTTTCCTTTAATAGGTTCAAGTTTCATTTTTGTATGAAATGCAAAATTGAAAACCCAAAAAGAGTTTCTTTGGTAATCATAGGTTTCATTTTGTATAGGTTATTAAAGCCGAAAAATTCAAAAAGATTTTTGTATATTCTTTTGACAATTTGTCATTTTTCTTTGTTTCTTAAAATTTTAAGAAAAAGAAAAAGAAAAAAAAAGAGTTTAATCGGCCATTTTGGCAAGACTTCACGAACTACGCACACCTGATTCTCTTCTTTCTTGATGTGAGATACGTAGGCGCCCTTCTTGGGTTCGGTGACTTTTTCAGAAAGAAAAAAAAAGATTTTGAGAAAAGTGTTTAACTAACACATTTGCTATCTCTTGTTCAGTTAGTTTAAGGTGGTTGGTTTGTGGCATTTTGGCTGGTCCTCCATATTGCACCAAGTCACAGAGAACGTTATGGCCAACAACGATACCGAGTTTGTTGTCACTAATCAGATAGGGAGTTCGAGAAATGAGAATTTAGGATCTAATGAAGAGATTTGGAAATTAAGGCAGCAAATGATAGAGATGCATCGAGCTTGGGCTAATGGGTTGCCACCTCCCCCCAGTTCCCACTGATAATCTGGAATATCTTTCTGGCTTGCCTCCTGTGTTACATGCACAATTTTCCATTTTTGTTGATATGCCACAATATGCATCAGGATCGACTCTGGGGCAACAATATCCAACCACTTCCAATGTTCATTTCCTCACTCCCCAATCCATACTCGGCTCCACCTGTTGTTCATGCTTTTGCGGCGCCACCCCTACCTGAAGCTCCGACTTTTGATGTTCATCCACGAGCTCTCTACTCTACAAGAGAGCCTGCATTGAATATTATTAGTGATCAGCGTTACACTTTCGAGCCTACATTCAAGTTAACTGGTCTTTATGGTGACACTCACCCTCCTGAATTTCCTCCTAACACTAAGAAGCCTGTTATGACAGAAGAACAAGAGAAAATGACCAGAAAATTGAGAAGTTTGGAACTGGCTATGAAGAACTTGCAAGCATTTGGGGGTTACAAAAGTGTCTCGTATAAGGAGTTATGCATGTTTCCATGTGTCAACCTTCCTCCTGGCTTTAAAATGCCAAAGTTTGAGAAGTATGACGGACATGGGGACCCAGTGGCACATTTGAGGTGCTATTGTAACCAATTAAGGGGCGCTGGAGGGAAGGAAGAACTACTGATGGCTTATTTCGGGGAGAGTCTTTCAGGCCTAGCTTCGGAATGGTTTGTTGACCAAGACATTGACAAGTGGATTAGTTGGGATGACCTAGCTAATGAATTTGTGCAACAATTTCAATACAATGTGGAGTTGATCCCTGACGAAAAATCCCTAAATAGTATAAAAAAGAAGAATACTAAGAGTTTCAGGGAGTATGCGATCAGATGGCGCGAACAAGCTACTAGAGTAAAACCGCCAATGAAAGAAAGTAAAATAGTGGAGGTGTTTATTTAAGCACAGGATGAAACATATTATCAACTCTTGTTACTTGCATTAGGCAAGTCATTTATTGAGGTCCTTAAAATGGAGGAAATGATAGAAGAGGGAATTAAGACTGGTCGCATTGCGAGTTTTGCAACATTGAAAGCGACAACTCAAGCAATTTAAAAGGGTTCAGGAAGTATTGGGGAGACAAAGAATTAGGAAGTTGCATCTTCTATTGTAGTTGGACAACGGGCACGGTCAAGAAGACCCCGTTGTCGTCACTCTCAGGATCAAACCCAAGTTCATGCCCAAGCTCCACATAATCACTCCCAAAATCCATTATACTCTGCTCCCCCACCTCTATATCCAGTATATAATGCACAACCTCATATTCAACCCCCATCTTACCCACAGTGGAACACACCAACTCCTTAGAGTCGTCCTCTAACTCCACAAACATACCAAAACCCTTCTAAGCTTGATTTTCGATCCAAGTCAAATAATGAAATGAGGTAAAAGTCGAGAGATAGCTTCACACCAATTGGAGAGTCGTATGCCAGTCTATTTCAGAGATTAGTACAATGGGGCATGATTACTCCTCTTCTTGGGTGCACTCTTAATCGGCGTTCAAGAAATTTTAATCCTAATATACGATGTGTGTATCATTCTGATGCTCAGGGTCATAGTATTGAAGATTGTCGAGATTTGAAAAGAGAAATTGAAAAGATGATTCAAGATGGATCAATTATGGTGCAGAACGTTGACAGTGAGGGAAGTTCTAGTCATGCTGATATGCAAACCAATGGCTAAGTCGTCAGGCTGAGAATTAAGAAGTCACCCCTCTCCTTACTAGGAAGAGGTCTGGTCGTTTGTTTTGTCTTCTTTTCTGTTTTTTGAATTATTTTAGAGTTGTAGTTCAGGATCTATTTTCTTTTGTCCCTTTGTCGTTTATGTTCAAACCCTTCTATCTTTTATTTAAACTAAATGAATTATCCCTTTCCCTTTGTGTTTAAATATGTGTCGTTTGTTTGCTTTCTTTATACAGTACATTTTATGTTGATTTGAGTGATATGACATGCTAGCGGAATTTTCAGCCAAATTTTAAAATCCAACTTAACCATGAAACATTGAATCAGAGGGCTAAAGTTAGGAAAAACATCTGAGAAAATAGGTGGAGTGCTGAGACATTTTGTGATAAGTTGAAGCCTTCTTCGAAAATTAAGAAAATTATTTTGAGAATCACAAGAATAACTTGGTCATCAATTGAAAAACCTAGCTCAATTAGGTCAAATAGCGGATGTGTGCTCCCGAGGAACAGAACAAAAATCAACTCCATGAAAGCATAAGTCATTCAATGTGAGGGATGCACAACAAAGGTGGAGTTGTATGTTCGACAAGTGTAGAAGAAGAGGTGGCACATATGCTCGGGGCAAGTTAGTGTCGTAAAACATGTCATAAGTGATATTGATCATGTACTTTCACATTGCATGCTATGTACTGGCATTTTCACAGATTGATATGACGAAGACATTTCATTCTGTTATTCAAATATTGTGTCATCCTTTATTTATCCCATTTGAGACTTAGTGTTATTTTCTTTCATACCCCTCTTTTGGAATGTAGATAGAGTCAACAAAGCTCAAAAAAAAAGTATCGACCAAAACAGTCGAGTCAGAAAAGTTTCAAAAAAAAAAGAGAAGAAAAAGAAGAAGAAAATATGTCCAAAAAGAAAGTAAAAAGAACAGTGTCGAGAAACATAGAGTCAGAAAGTTTCAAAGAGAAAAAAAAGTCAATAAAGGAGAAAAGCAAAAAAAAAATTAGAATCAAGCAAAAGAACAAGTTTCCAGAACTATGCGTGACTTGATTCTCCTCTCTCGGGGGTGAGATACGTAGGTTGTCCTACTCTGAGCTCGGTCCAACTAAATAAACAATTTAGAATTACCCAGTCAAAAGAAACTGGGGCATGAGTTAATCTTCATTGTTTGAGTCGATTCCAAAAGTTGTAAGTCCTACACCACTTCAAGTGTCGTTTGGTCATGTCATCCCTTCTTTCTAACCTTATCCAAAAGTCAAGTTGCAACTAAAGAAAGACCTTCAGATTAATTTGAGAATGGTAAGGCTAAGTATGCAATGAATATGATGATGCATTTTGGGTACTACTTATCTTCCTCAGCCTAAGAAATCATGAGAGGAATAAAATAAGAGAGCCTTATTGGTGAAAACCCTCACGGGCACCGTAAGATGATGGTAAGTTGAGAGAAATAAAAATGAGAGTCTTATGGGTGAAAACTCTCACGGGCACCATAAGACAATGGTGAGCTGAGACAAAGAAACAGGTTTGTTGGCGAAAACCCTTCAAGGTGCCACTAGCCGAATGAGGTTTCCGAATGAATTTGGCCTAAGAAAGCAACTCAGTTTCAAGGTCATTAACTCAACAACAATTGGTAGAAGTTTGGATGGAAAGATCAGGCAGCTTAATCCAAAATGCATGACATAATCATTAGAGTTGACTGTCTTTTCTAGATAAATTTTTATTTTTTTGTTTTAAATGGGGACATTCATTGTCTTTTCTTTCTTCTCTTTATTTTTATTTCATTTTCTTGAGTCAGTTGTCCTAATAAAAGTCATTGTCATTTTTCTTTTCTTGTCTTTGAGTCAAGTCCGTGTCAAAACAAGAAAAAAAAGATTTCAAAACTGGCTACCAACTTCTTTAATTGCACAAAGCAAGACAAAAACTAGCACATAAAAGAGACATGATTGTGAGCCAAAAAAGGGCATGCAGAAAATTTTGTCAAAAGAGAAGTCAGGGAACTCATGAAAATACCAAGATTCAAAGGGTCTATTTGAGAAGCATGGCAAAGTAGTGATACCGTGTTTGTTTTAGTCACTCTTAATAATCTAAGTTCGGGTCAATGATTCAGCAAGTCAATGATATATGCTAATGGTTGGAAGCAAGGTTAAATGTGACGAGGGCAAGAGCGATCGCCGCGAAAGCTGAAGCCACAAACCAGCCACCATGTTTTAAACTCATAAGTTTTCTTTGATGAAATAGGAAACATATTACCTTCAAAGAAAGGACTTTAGAGCATAAATATCAAGGGTTGCAATGCCTCACTTCTACAAATGCAGGAAGCAAAGTTGCTGCACAGGTTTGATAATCAAATCATGGTAAAAAATCATCATCCTATATTCCTCGGAGACACACTTTCTTGTCCAGGAATTTCAGTTTTCATTTGCTAGGTGATATACTTCTTAAATTGAACCTCACTCCTAGGAGACGTACCTTCTAGTTGAGTCATTCCTTGACCCCTATAAGATGTACCGTTTAGTTAAGTCATTCCCTTTGATTCCTATAAGACGTACCTTTTAGTCGAGTCATTCCTTGATTCCTATAAGACGTACCTTTTAGTCGAGTCATTCCCTTTTATTCCTATAAGATGTACCTTTCAGTCGACTCATTCCCCTTGATTCCTATAAGACATACCTTTTAGTCGAGTCATTCCTCTTTGATTCCTATAAGACATACCTTTTAGTCGAGTCATTCCTCTTTGATTCCTATAAGACGTACCTTTTAGTCGAGTCATTCCCCTTGACCCCTAGAAGACATACCTTTTAGTCGAGTCATTTCCCTTGATTCCTATAAGACGTACCTTTTAGTCGAGTCATTCCCTTTGATTCCTATAAGATGTATCTTTTAGTCGAGTCATTCCCTTTGATTCCTATAATGATGTGACTTTCTCAAAAGTCCTTTGATGAGAAACTAGGGCAAATTTAAATCTTGTGTTTGGAACTTTGCTTTCCTGGCAAATGAAATCTCTTTATAATAATCTTTGTTTGGGATAATTTTTTTTTTAGTTTTGATGTGATTTCAGAAGCCCGCCTGAAGAACAGGGCGAATAAATGAAAAGTCAAGCAACATGGTGAAAAAGTTGAAAGTCAAGCAACAAGTTGAAGAAATTAAAAGTCAACAAATCAAAAAATAGCAAGTCAGGAACCCGTCTGAAAAATAGGGTGAAAAAATTGAAAACCAAGCAACAAGTGATGAAATTGTAAGTCGGGAGCTCGCCCAAAAAATAGAGTGATGAAATTGCAAGTCAGGAGCCCATCTGAAGAACAGGGTGAAGAAATTGCAAGTCAGGAGCCTACCTGAAGAATAGGGTGATGAAGTAGCAAGTCAAGAATCAAGGAAATCTTCATAGATAGAGTTTTTTTTAATTTCATTTATGTTTTTAACTTGTAATTTTCATTTTTTGATGTAATGACAGAGCCGCGGACCGAAACCTCGATGGAACCTCACTCGACTCTCCAACTCGGTATAGTCCTTCTCTTTCCAATCCTTTAAGATACTCATGACTTGATTCCCTCATAACTTGGGTAGATAGGATGTCCTAAATCAAGACTTGATCTCCCTCCTTCCTTCTGTTTCATTTTTGAATAATGGTCGAGACAAAATTCTGTCTCGTTGTCTACTTCTTTGTCTGAAAATACTTCGTGTTTACATTCAAAGGGGGCATGATGTAGACACCTAATTTTGTCCCTCCCCAACAGCATTTTTACCATTTTACCTCCGTATTACTACGTGTCCTCATCCGTATAATTATATCCCACAAAAATACAAAAATAACAACCCTTAACAAAATCTCTAACAAATTAAATCCCTAACCTTATCCTAACAAACTTTATCCTAACAACCTACCCTACTCCCCACGTCACCCCACCCATTTCCCCTCATATTTTTCCTTTTTGGGGTCTATAACAGAATATAAAACAAAAACGGGGAAAGGGGGACCCACAGAGAAGGGGGCAGAAAGAGAAAGTTCATCTTCTCCAAGGGGGAATACGCACAACAGAGTGGAGAATATTTAGGTTCGGGTAGGTAAAATTTAGGAGTGATGTGTTGATTGCATGCGTTGAATGTTTAGATATATGTTTTGAACGTTTTTCTAGTTATCTCAGATGTATTCATTTGGTCAGGGAATGCCCCGAGGTATTTGTGTTCATTTGCCGGTCAAGGCCTGAAACGTCGGGTGAAGCTTAATTCAGGAGTAGTTTAGGGATAGTTTGGAATAGAATGGGTTTACATTTTCATATTTTTCATTATTTGGGACTGTATAGTTGGACTGGACACTATATTTTTTATTCATTTTGTTTTGTTTGTTTGTTTGATTGTTTTACGTGTTTTTGTGTGGTTTGTACATTCGTAGTGTCAAATTAGCCGATATGCTCCACCAAGCGACTATGGTCAAATCAAGCGATTGAGGGGTGCCTAACACCTTCCTTTCGGTCAACAGAGATTCCGGCTAAGGAATTCCTTAGCCGGAATCTCTGTTCACAGATCAGTTTTTAGAGTCAAACTGTTTTGAAAAGGATCTTTCAAAGGTAACTTGGCACACCGGATTATGTCAAGTGGCGACTCTGAGTTTTGAATAAATAATCTTTTTCGGAAATTTTTTTTAATCATTTTGTCACTTTAATAATAATAACCCTTTCGAACTTAAAATCAATCTTTTTTGGGAGTTGAAAAAGGGGTGTGACAGCTTGAACTCGTGACCTCTTGATTACATGACAATAATTTTACTATTTACTCCAAGGCTCCCCTTCAACCATGTGTCTATAGCTAAAAATGAATAATTCCTCTAGACAAGTAACGAAATATGATCGTTTTATTTCACTACAAAAATGGATTCTAATTAACAGAATTCCAAGTATAGTAATTTTAATATGTCATATATACCTCATAAGCAATTTTTAATGCTGACGAAGCTAGAAGAACAGCGCAACGTCAAAGGAGCAAGCTGTTAATTCATCTCTTTAACGATTAATCAAGAACTGAAGGTTATCCGAAGTGTTAATTTTTTCCGAGAATTCATGCCCTTCCAAATGATTCCGCAAACTGATTGAGCAACTCCTGCAATGATAACAATGAACTGAAACTAGCTAATAAACAAGCAAGGAGAAATTTTTTAAATTAACTGGAAGGTTATCCGAAGTGTAAGTGCTGTTCCTAGTCCTCACATGGTTCAAGCAAAGGACGTTGTCCATACATAATTCAGAGATAGAGAAATTAATGATTGCCAGAATGTAGAGGGATGAAGGAAGACCTTTATCGACACTGAATGGATATTTACCCCAGAACACCTCTTCCTTGCTCAAGGAAACTTCAAGAGTACAAGAATTGCTATGGCATTGAAACTTCAAGCAAAGAGAAAAAATGTAAAACAGCGAAAAAATTTAGCATTACATGAATGGTGAAAAGGACAGTCTGTTACTTCGATTTAGGCAAAACTACACTTACATTCATGAATTAGCTGCCAATTCACAACGAAGGAAGTTTACTTTCCTTTCACCAATGAGCTAAGAACATATTGTTACCAAAATCCTGATCAAGAAAAAAAGAAGATTTAAAACTCGCTGATAAACGATAGTTGAGGCCAGGTAATTCATTGTTCTGATGCTTTTAGACGCTGAATTATCTGGAAACAACCTTGCTTATTTTTGATATATAGGAACCAGAATTTTCTTCCACATGTACCTTGGATATTCTAGTAGACTTTAGAGAGACTGCATTTCCGGAGGATGATAAGATTCTAAATGTTATCAAAGCACAAGGTTGAACATGTGCAGTTCTAAACTGCATCCTCCTTACTCAAGTAACTGGAGATCAAGGGGTAAAACAAGAGTTATTTGATGAAACTTCAAGTAATGCATAGGCAGGCATATTCACAGCGGTACGTCTATTTCATCTCTAGCTTTTTCAAATGAAAAATGACTCATATTTCAAAAGTCTTATACATCCGGGGTTGACATATCAACGCATTGTGAATGATAAAAAGGCTTCTAATTTGTTTATATTACATTTTGCTATGAACTTTCCTAGATAAAATTATTAGTCTTGTTTCCTACCTAAATTAGTCTTTTTTTCTCACGATGTATAAGAATTTCTGTAGTTGCAACATGTTACCTTTTTTGTCATTTTTCATGCTGATCTCAAGATGCTTCTTCAGCTTCACAGTGGCAATAGACGCTACACGCTGCTCAACAAGATTGAAAAAAGAACTTAGTATGAAAATTTTCCTTCAAAATCTTTGCTTTCCAAGCTTTATAATAAGGAATGGGCAACACATACTACCTGATTGTGAAATAAAGATTTCATTCTTCAAGCATTTGTGCACTTCGTAGTTTTTCTGCAAATTGATTGAACAACTCCTGCAATAATAAATGGATCAACAAACTGAAAAAAAGCTAATAGACAAGCAAGGAGAAGTTTTCAAAGGTAACTGTCACCGATCTTCATCTTTGGACGAAAAAGTAATATTTTTTGGGAGAAATTATAGTTTTTGGGTACTTTAAAAACTTAGGATTTTCCTCGAACTTTTATATTTTTTTAAAAAACTCCAATAATTATTCCTCATAACTATAATTGTTCCAATTGTTTCATTCTTGTTAAGTCAAGTAGTGGTTAAAGCTTATAAGCTTATATTTTATCACTTCTTTAACAAAAAGTGAAACATGTTTCAGAAACACAAAACTTTACCCAATAGCTTAACAAGGAAAAATAATTAACAAACAAGCAATGGGGAGTAATAAACAAAACTAAAAAGCTACTGAGGAAAAACAAAAACTTACATCTGTGGGAGCTTCTTTTTTATTAATCATCACAGGCATTCGACGTAATATTGCAACACTGATATATATTTCAGGAATATGAGCAATTTCTGGCCAGTACTCCCCCTTGTCAAATTCTATAAGTGGTTTGAGCATTGTCATTTGCAAATAGATAGTCTAGAGAGGGAGGAGGGCATCCCTTTTACTGGAAGGCATTGGAGATTACGGCAATCCTCGATGGTCAGCTTAGAGATGGAGGAGGGAAATGCTGATTCGGGAAGTGATTGGAGATTAGGGCAATGACAGATGGACAGCTCAGAAAGAGAGGAGAGAAGCCTTTGTTCCAGTAGTGACTGAATTTGAGGTAAATTACCAATATATAGACATTCAAGAGAGGTGAGGCTGTTGAGAACTTGGCTTAATGTTTTCAGATTGTCTTTGAATAGAGCAAGGCAACTCTCAAATCTCACCACCAACAATCTCTTCATCACTGCCATTGTGGATGATGTACAACTCTCTGAGAGAGGGGAGTCTCGTTCACCAGTTTCTCGCAATTGTCGATCCCAAGGACATAAATTATGTTTCATGCTTTTTTTTTTTTTTTTTTTTTTAAAAAAAGAGTGAAATTTGTTTCCTAAAAGTCACATGTTGAAACATCACCTAAATTTAATTTCACAAAAATACTTGAGAATCCATTGGCTTCAGAGTGGTGATAGACACTTTGCTCTATTTTCCTAAAGATTTAAAAAAGGAAAATAATGAAGAGACAAGCAATGGGAAGTAAGGGAAAAAAAATAAACTAGTGGGGGGAAAGAATAACTTACATCTGTCAGAGCGCAATTTGTTTTAATCATCACATGACTTCGTCATCGATATATATTTCTGGGATATGAGAAATTTTTGACCAGTACTCTCCCTTGTCAAATTCTAGGAGTGGTTTGAGCAATGGGGAGTTGCGAATAGATAGTTTTGGCAGGGAAGAGGTGATCCATTTTACCGGAAGGGACTAGAGGTTAGGGCAATTGTAGATGGTCAGCTTAGAGAGGGAGGAGGGCAGCTCTGATTCGGGAAGTGATTGGAGTTGATGACAATTGCTGATCTCTAGACTTTGAAGCGAAGTGAGGTGCCCAAGAGCTTCGGTCGGTAGGGAATGGAGCTCATCATGGTCAGATAAATATAGCTTAGAAAGAGAGGAGGGAAGCCCTTGTTCCAGGAGTGACTGAATTTGAGGTAAACTACAAGTACGTAGATATTCAAGAGAGGTGAGGCTTTTGAGAGCTTGGCTGCTAAATGTTGTCAGATTGTCTATGGTAAGCCTTCGAATAGAGCATGGCAACTCCCAATTCTCACCACCAACAATCTCTTCATCACTGTCGTGGATGATGTACAACTCTCTCAGAGAGGGGAGTCTCTGTAAATGCCACTCCTTTCGGCCGTTCACCAGTTTCTTGCAATCGTCGATCACAAGGAGTTGTAAATTGAAGGGCAATCCCCCATCAGGAAAGGACTCAATTTCTGGAAAATTCCACAGTTGCAGTCCCTTAAGAGAGGGAAGGAGTTCCTGCATACGTTGTGGCAGCCGCTTCAGCTTTTCGCATTCGTAAATAAATAATGAGGTTATTTGGGTCCCCCATGCCACCGAAAGTAGTTCAAGATTCTCACAACAACTTATATCGAGTCTTTCAGTCCCATTAGGAGTAAAAAACCTAGTAAGGTTTGGAAAACTATTTACATACAAATAGCATTTCCTTGGGACCAACTCACAACTTGTTAATGTCAATCTATCACCAACTGAAGTGTCCAATTTCAATTTCCGGCAACAACATATCGTTATTGTCTTCAAGGTACTCGGTAGAGTGCTAGTAGGCAACGAGGTAAGAGAGTTGCAATTACCAATAGATAATTCCTCAATCTGCTTCATTCCCTGAAGTTGGGATGTAAACAGT
This sequence comes from Capsicum annuum, assembly GCF_002878395.1. NCBI lineage: Eukaryota > Viridiplantae > Streptophyta > Magnoliopsida > Solanales > Solanaceae > Capsicum > Capsicum annuum. Next base: position 229,143,707 of record NC_061121.1, on the reverse strand, counting down.
TCAGCTTCATCAAAAACAACTCCAGCCTTAAGAGAACCATCAACTTCAAACTTTTTTAGACTTGAAAGTTGGATGGGTGTCTCCAAATTGAGTTTAGGACATCTTGAAATTCTCAATTTTGTCAGAGAACAAAGATTTTCAGGAAACTTCCCAATCAACTTGGGGCAATCTTCAATTGAAAGGTTCTGAAGTGTAGGGAACTCTCCATTCCCTAGTACGTGCCACTGCTTCCACTTTGGCATCTCTGCAAATTCAAGCTTCTCAAGAGAGTTAAAAGACTTTTTGTAGGACGAACTACCACAGAATTCTTCCGTCACCTCTGTTATTTGATGCATATCTCTAATGGAAAGGAATTTCAGAGAAGGAAGTTGTCCTAGTGCTGGCAAGGAAAAACAGTCCTTGCAGTTGATAAGAGACAATTGTACTAGCAGATTAAGAAACAAATGATCAGCTAGCCAATTTGGTAATCGTGTCCTTCTGTATCTGCAGATTTGGAGTTCTTTTATGTTTGTGTGTGGGCGTAGCTCATCAAGTATGTCTCTTTCAGTTTGTGAATTGTCAGCATCACTTTCACTCCACTCCAACGATAACTTTTCAACATGATTCTTCTCCCTCATGTTTGCCTTCGGAGCTTCCCTTCTATCAACCACATTTTGCAACTCTAAAATTGACAGAGATCCATACAAGTAATGTGCTTCACTCAAATCTTCCTTTCTCCAACCACAGGGGCCACCTAAAAGAAATTCAGCTCCCACCAGCACTTGGAGGCTTTTCAACTTGCGCAGATGTAACGGTGTCTTCAAGCAAGAAGTGTTTCTAATGTCAAGAAGACGCAAGTTGATCAACTTTTCCATCTGCGCCAGTAGCAACTCAAGATATGTACAAGATGACAGGAGAAGGGTCTCCAAGTTATACAATGCATAGATAGAATCGGGTAATTTTGTAATATCTGTCCTAGAAAGGTCCAAAAGTCTCAGGAGCTTTACTTTGATAAACAAAGCATCTGGCAACTCCTTAATCGTGTAATAAGACAATGATAATGCCCTTAAAGATGTTAGCCTTGGCAGTATGTTATGCAGCACCCTCTTGCTTAGAGGATATCAACGATTGTGTTGGATATTGACTGGAATCAATGTCCTCAGCTTCTCCAATTTGTTGACGGGTGTCAATTTCTCAAAGTCAACACCTTTGCCCATTGAATAGGACATGTGACAACTTTGATTCAACATATGAGATTCTTTGCACTCTTCCAACCTGACACAGAGTTTTGAAGATGCAATTTGGGCTAAATCATTGACCAGATCATGCATTAAGAATTTCCCTCCATCTCTTTCAGAAAACTCTGAGACCCTTTTGAACAATGATCTTGATCTCAACTCGTTAAAGTATTGGTTGCCTAAATCTTTATTTCCTTCATCTCTCCGAGGTACTACAAGACCATTAGCAATCCACAGATGAATAACTTGTTCTTTCCTAAATGGATAATCTTTAGGAAATATTGCACAATAGGAAAAACATGGCTTTAGATGTGGGGGAAGTTCATTGTAGCTCAACATCAACGTTGGTAATATGTCATTGTTCGACAGGTCCCATATTTCACTTCTCAAAATACGTCTCCACCCTTCAACCTCTGTTTCGGAGCGTAACAAGACAGCAAGCGTCTTCAGAGCTAAGGGCAGTCCTTTGCACTTAGCTACAATTTGTTTTCCAACCTCTTCAAGTTATGGGTGTCCCATAGGATCCATGTTTTCAAATGCATGTCTTTTAAATAAAGACCAAGAGTCATATATAGACAAGGTGTCCATGCTAATTTGCTCAGTTCGCATCATCAAGGCAACACTCTCTTTACGTGTCGTCACAATGATCTTACTTCCAATATCTCCTTGAACAAAAATATTCCTCAAGTCATCTCACTCGTTGTAGTTGTCATTCCACACATCATCCAGAACAATGAGAAACTTTTTTCCATTAGTCTTTCCTTCAATTTGACTTGTAGCTGATTAAGATTGTCATCAACCTTCAAGTTAAATGAGCCAATTTCTTGAAGTAAACCTTTTGTTATTCTTAAAGCATCCTATGTCTCAGAAACACAAAACCAAGCTTTCAAATCAAAATGGTCTTTCACCTCCTTATCATTGTAAACTGCTTTGGCAAGTGTTGTCTTGCCCACGCCCCCCATTCCAACAATAGGGACCACAATCATATTTTTTCCATTTGCATCATTAGACAATAAACGGTCAATCAATCGCTCAATTTCAATCTCCCTACCAAAGATTTCAGATTCATCAACCAAAGAAGTTGAAAGTGTTCTAATTTCTAGTTTCTTATCCGAATAGAAATACTTCTAACTTCGCTCAAGAAATCATCACTCAAGTTCAGGTTGAGGTCACTTACTTGCTGGTTACTAGTTTCTGCAAGATTTGGATGCTGACTTTCCACCTTAAGCCTCAAAGCCTCGTAATTGACTTCTTCCAAGAAGTTTTCAGCGCCGTCCACAGCACGCTGAAGCTTATTCATCCACTTCCTCACGAGTGGATTTGATGCCTTCTTATTCTCTGCATCACTTAGCACAATCTGAAGACCAAGCAAAATGTCCTCCAACTTCTCTAAAAGCCCAACATCAAGCTTATGTTTCTGAAACATCTTGAGAAGATCACCATGAGGATCAAGCCTATCAAAGAGAACATTCGAAGCTGAAGAGAGAAATGCACCACCAACTGCTAAGCCAATATCCATTTTTGAAATCTACAAAGCAAAACAAGGAACCACAAAAATGATTTTAAGAATTCTGAGAAGATAAATGTTTCTATCTTCAAATCAAATATTAACAACTTTATTTTACCTGTTGAATGATAAGAGTAAATTGCAAACAAGAATGATCAGTGATTTCTCTCCCTCTCTCTTTTGTTAGTGTTCTTACTTGTAATTGGTACAACTATGTTTGCTATTATTAACTACAATCTACTATTACCAAAAAAGTTTGACTTTTCATTCAACAAGACAAAGACTTAAGACTTCATAATAGAGTGGGTTTTTTTGACTATTCAAAAATCTCCTTTTTATTTTTTAAGCGCCGTGCTGTATCAAATTAAGACACTTAAATTGAAACGGAGGAATGCAACCATCTATATTGACTATTGGGTTATTGAAAAATAGTGGAAAGGACTACAGTCTACACAGCCCATAGAAGACCAAGACAGCAAAGTAATTGATACAGCTCATTTGTCACCAATCAATCTATAAGAGAAATAATACATGTATTTGTTGTATCATACATCTTATTAAGTACTTACTTTTATACATTGCTCTTATTGTAATACACCTTATCTATCTTCTATTATTAATAAGAGAGGATGCAGCCTCCTCAATAAGTCAAGTGGCATCCTCTGAATTAGTCATTTGTCTTACATATATTTATTATTTATTTTTTATAATTTAAAAATTAACTATCACCAATTATTTTGTTTAAATTAAAACTATGACAATATATATTAAGCCTATCTGATCCACGAATTCCACTATACAACTTTTGAATTCAAATCTTAAAATTTAAAGTGAGTATAGTGGCAGAAGTCCACTACTTCCACTCAATATTTCTCTTCAAATTATTAGCAAATCTCTATCTTCATGTACAAATCAAAAGTAAATCTACATCACCATGTGCAGATCAATAATCCGTTGAAGTTTGTAGGCTTATCAGTGCTTTAAAATTGTAAGAAAATCTCCGTCTTCATGTACAAATCAAAAGAAAATCCACATCAACATGTGCAGATCCGAGGAAGTTTGTATGGTCATCAGTGGTTTCAAATTGTAAGCAAATCTTCATCTTCATGTACAAATCAAAATAAAATCGACATCACCATGTGCAGATTAATAATCCGATGAAGATTGTATGGTTATCAGTGGTCAAATTCATAATTCATGGAAAACAAATTGTTCTTTTTCTTAGATTCCATCCATTTTTCCCATTCTAAAATATTTAGATGTTCATATATTTTTTTTACATAATTCATATTGAAATTCGGTGGTTATCATTAACATAAACCATTGATGATAGATAAAACAATGCACTGAGAGGACATGATGGAAGAGAATTGGATTGGTTATCAAGAACTTTCTCACTTGTGCTTTTTGGATTCTCTCTTATTGGTTTTTGGTAGTTGCATACATAACCGTTTGAATACCTTTCTACTCCACTTTCCCCTCAAATCGAAGCAGCAATTGACATCGATCAACCCGGTTTCAACACATCAATTTTGATTAGAGACGTGAAGGTTTATTTTACCATTTTCACTTGATACTATTGTCTATTGAGAAATTTAGATCCTAATTGTTTCAGAATTCTACTTTAAGTCCGTTGTTGATTTCATAATCTTATTTCAACTAAAATAAACAAGTTGTATATTAGCCACTTCAGATGATAAAATGTTGGAATTATTCTCATGTTATTCATGGTAAGTGTTGGATGATGGCCAATTGTATATTTGTTATTTTGTTAACTTCCCATCATATGTACGTTTTTCACATTTAAACATAAGAGACATTCAAAATGCAACTTCGATTTTTCCCAGTGAACAATAAACAATAACATACAGGTAAATTGTAATGCAGAATAAACAAATGTATTATTTATAAAAATTATTTTACTTGGAGAAATATTTGGATAGTGGATAGAGGAGGTAGTATGAAACTTAACCGTACTACAAGAACTGTTCAGAGTGTCTTTGGATATTCCCAAAGGCAAGACAAGCCAAGTTCAATCTTCTGGTACATATCTCTCTGTCTCTTTTTTTTTTCTTGAAATTATTTACTGAATAGCATCACATAGTTTAAATCTTTCAAATAACGGATAAAGAATTCATACAAGAACTTATTATTCAGCTAGCATAAAAAATTCATGAAGAAGTCCAAAAATTGTGTCCACTAAAGAAACAAACGCCTTTTTTTTTTGTCTTCCTAAAAGTCACGTTTTTTGGGCATTAAACTCTTACCATTGTATTTGTGTATCGAAAAGATCATTCATTCTCAACTCTCATTCTCAAATGAAAGAGGTTATGATTATTTGATATTCAAGTGTCTATCGTGATAAAAATAAAATTGTCTTATCCTTTTCTTCTTGAAGGAAGAGGATGACATATGATTCGAGAAGACATTTTTAGGTATCACTCTTAATATTACATGAACCTCTCTCACAAAAGTTTCAAAATTGATCAGAATATCTTTTTTCCCATTCCAATGTCCAAGCACTTCAAGTAAATAGTACATTCTATAATTTTCTCCTCTATTAAGTTATAGCTTCTGTTATTAGGTTTTTCAACTTTTCCGTTATTTGTATTTGTTTGTATCTACAGACATATTATTTATAGTTTTAGCTTTTGATTTAACATGCATATGATGCAGACTTAGCATTCATTTTCATTTATTCATTCAATTATTGTATTGGTTTTTTATTCTACAACTCTTTGGTGGGTACTTCTTGAATTGACTCTTGCCACATAGAGGGTATCTCAAACTCCAACGATTTGGTTGTATCCAAACTTTTTTGTTTTTCAGTAAAAGACATGGGACAATGAATTTTGAGGTTCAAGTTTTCACAATTTTTGAATTAGTTTTAAAACTATTGTATTAAGGATTTCTTTTGATACATATTATCCAGTGTTATGGATGAGAAGATCGAAGAAAGTTGTAATGTTAGAATTTGATCATCTTCACGAGTTTATGGGTGTAATTGTTTAAGATTTGAATGGCATTTTTCCATGTGCTAAGGTTGGTTTGCATAACTATAGGTTGTGAATATCATTGAAATCTGTGTAAATGAAGTTATTCATTGACGAAAATGAATTTTAAGTTGCTTTATTTATATGTATCCATATATTATTTGTCATAAAAAAAGACTCTTCTCCTTTTGCAAAAGATTATTTTATGGAGCTCAGTGTACAACAACATGATTCTTTACAGTAAATTCTTGAGTTTGTTCAATAATATCTTCCTCACTCATTGACTAATTGAACAAGATTTCATTTTATGATGTTTTTCTTGATTTGTTTTTTTTAAGGGTGCTCTTGATAGTTATGGAAATATAGTACAGATGTCCAGTTTGCAGAATGATGATTTGTTCCTATAATGAGCTTTATAGGTCAATATTCATGTTCTCAAGATATACAAAGATCAGTTGTAAGAATAATTTTTATCGTGCGAATTAAAGGATGGTTGATCTATCTTACGGCTGCTCTTTATGTAGTGGTATGGTTTTGTAGGAGTATTGGTTATGGATGATGTGATTAATATTTTCAAATGCAAGTATATAAACAGTGATAGTTTATCTCAATGAAATCTTTCATTTCTCAATAATGATACAAAACTAATTGCGGGAAGAGTCTTTACGATAGGAAGACGGATCTTTAGGGATGTAGTCTTTGAATACATTCTATTTAATGGCAAGACTCTCAATGTTGAGAGGCATTCAACAGAAAATTGACATAACCAAGTTCAGGATTCACATTCTGGAAAAATACATTGGAGAGTGAAGTGGTTGGTTGAAATTTTCAATGGTTCATTTACACTTTACGACTTCAACTGCTTCTTTCTTTTACTTTTACTTTTCTTTTAGTTTTTTCACAATCTAACTATCTGTATAGTATTGCTTCTACATTGTATTATGATAACATCAAATTCCACATAATTATCAAGGTTTCATTTTTTCTTTATCTCTTTCTGTGGTTATTTTAAAATAATTTTGAATGTTTATTTATACTAATTTCTGATTTACACATACAGTTTAACTCTTTATCCGCATTGTAATCAGTGGTCATGGATTCAAGTTTGAAAATAATAAAAAAGAAGTGGATGAGATGTCTGAAAAATCGGAGGTGAGAACTACACACTTAGCAGCACAACACATAATTGACTCCTTTGCTTGCCTTATATTTTTCTAATTAAAAGTATTATCACCATCATTCGGTTCATTGCTCCACTGGTAGCATATTTGTTCCTTAGGTTCATAACAATTGAAGCTTCTTTTTTTTTTTTGTTTCAGTAACCGCTGCAGATGTTTCACTCATATATTTTCTGTTTTTACAGAGAAGTTTCTGTTGTGGCACCTTTTTCCGCTCCAAATTGATAGTTATGCTTGACAAAGTTTCAAACTTTATTGCAAATTGGATAATTTTCTAGAGATCTATGGTCTGTTGTTTGTCGGCCTATTATTTTCTTCATTGGTTTGTTTTTTGTATTTGGTGATCTGCATATATGTTGTAGCTGCATATATGTTGAGGGTGGCCAATGTCAAAAAAAAAAAAAAAGGACATAAGTAGCAGATTGAGGGTGAAAATATGCTAAGGCAAGGAGTGTCAAGTTTCAATGAGTCACTTCACCCAGAAACATACCCCCTAATCCTAAACCTTGTTGTAAGCCTTGAAACAGAGACGCTGTTGGGACTGAGCACCTGAACCTACATTATGAGACAATGTAGCACACAAAGGTATATGTGGATCAGCACTTGGTAATGTACTGAGTATATGGGGGTGTATGGAACTAAATATCAATACAATAAATCTTTATGGAAAACATACATGGTTTTGTAGGTGACTCGCATAGCTTGAATAAAACTCTCATAAATCATGAATAATGAAACATGTAGTATAATTCACGTGAGCCATTACACTTTATTCTAAATCTGTATTCTTTCTTTGATTTCAAGATTGTAAACTAGTTCAACTCTTAAAACAACAACTTTTAGAACATGCACTTTAGTCTTTTGAAAACAAGGAACTTCTTTGACACTCAAGGACTTAAAATCTTAATAACTTTAAGACTTGAGACTCTAGGAAACTTGAGAGTTTCTTCTAACCGACATAAACCATGTGAGCTACATGGATTCCAACGTCTTGCCCACGTTGGGGAGAGCTGTTCTATCCTTGCCATTGGAGTAGAACCTTTTACTTTTAGTGATGACTAGCTTAACCCACTTGGGGTAAATCAAATCATACGGAGGCTCGTAGTTCTGGGGCATGACCTTGGAATGAAGTTTTTGATTGTTGGTACATTAAGAAGCAAGCCTAAGACCCCTGTGACACATTTTAAAGTTGTGTGAGCGTAGGCCCAAAGCCAACAGTAAGTACAACTTAAAGCTTCAACAACGTTCATCCCATACAACAAAGTCAGTCTAACCACCATTCTGTAGAACTTGCCTTTGAGTTTAGGAGGTACCTTTGTGTCACACAAGATTTCGGAAGCAAGCCTCCATTTCATCTACCCTACCCCAATCCGATGAGTGACATCCTCATCAACCACACCACTTTCCTGAGTCATATACCCCATATACTTAAAACTATCTCTCTTTTGGATGGGATGATTATCAAGAACTATTGGTTGATGTGGAGATAAGGGGTGTCGCTGGATTAAAATTCATGGGGAATATGGTTTGGAAATAGAATTGTGTCAACAATCATGTAGAATAATGTAGCATTGTTTTGTGATTGCTCTGTGGTGAATGGTTTAGCTTTCTAACATTATAAGGTAGACATTTGGCATTAACCTCAGCATTTCAAGTTTCCAAGTGGGGCTCTATTGGCCACCCACGACCTTGGCTTTTTAGAGAATCCCGTTCTTGGGTCATCAGATTTGTAGCTCGGTGCTTGTGTATCCTTCCAACTTCGAGTATCTTCTTCATTCATCTAACTAAACTATTAGAGTGTCTTCTTGTTTTTGTGCACACACATGTAGGACGTGGTTCGTCTAACTCAACTATTTTAATACACAACTTTTGTGACTGCGACAAGAGTAAGAAGACTATTTACCAACAAGCAAGTTTGTGCACAAACACAATCTCTCATTGCCAACTAAATCTGATGAAAAGGGTGCACAGGCTTCATGAATAGAATACCAGCACTATTTTTCTTCTTTGCTCATCCAAAAAACATGAGATAACTTTACCAGTCAAACAGCAGCCCGGTGCACTAAAGCTCCTATAATGTGCAAGGTCTGGGAAAGGACTGGACCACAAGGGTCTATTGTATGCAACCTTACCTTGTATTTCTTCTAGAAGCTGTTTCCACGACTCGAACACATGTAAGCATCTTTACTAGTTAATCCAAGACTCCCCTTCAATGTTACCAATCAAAAAGAAATGAAAAAAGCAGGAGAATTTGTGAACATAAAAGATGTACTGTCTACTCAAAACTGAATTTATGCTATTATTACATTTGGCTGCATAATAATTTACATAATTTGATGTTAATATCCTGATCTTTATCAACTTTTGGGTAGAACCTCCAATTTCTGAAGTGTACTCTCAGTCATATCCTTGTCAACTTCATGAAGACGGGCCGGACATTTTCAGTTCTTCTCTTGAGGTTCAAGGCTACAAAATGAGGCTTAGGAACTATTAGAACAATAATGATAATTGTACAAGAAATTCAAAATAAAACTTTCTTGGCTTCGAGGCACGATAATACGCTTCTTGAAGATAGTTGGAGTCTCTCCCACGAGCAAACG
>NC_061121.1:229112216-229131212 GCF_002878395.1 Capsicum annuum | reverse complement strand
AGCTGAAGAGAGAAATGCACCACCAACTGCTAAGCCAATATCCATTTTTGAAATCTACAAAGCAAAACAAGGAACCACAAAAATGATTTTAAGAATTTTGAGAAGATAATGGTTTCGATCTTCAAATATTAACAACTATATTTTACCTGTTGAATGGTAAGAGTAATTTGCAAAGTGATTCTTCTGTCTTTCTCTTTCTTTTTTTTTTTTTTTTTTTTTTTTGCAGTGGTTTTACTTGTAATTGGTACAACTATGAATCAAAGCTGTCCTTTTTTCTCCCTTACATGAGTATGACAAAGTTGAATAATTGAGGCAACAGAGAAAGGGTGGTGGGGTGGTTGCGTTGACAAAGACTTCATAATGTTTTGTTTTCATTTCATGTCTCCTTGCCATGACTTTTTTATTTCCTCATTCTCAGTTTATGTGTAGTTTCATTTGGCGAGAAATATAAGAAAGAATTATTTTGAAAATTAAGTATAAAATAAATCGTCGATATTTGTGTGAACTGACTAAAAGAAAAGTGAATCGTATAAATTGTAAAAGGGAGTACTTGAAAACATGTTAACAAGTTGGGAATTTGGAAACACCAAGAGATACGATGAAATGATAAAAGTTTGCGCTGTAGTTGCAACATGTTGTCTAAAGATTTTGTTAGTTACAAACTATTTAACAATAAATTAGTAATATAGTGTGTAACTAGGTCCTAATTTTTTTTCAGCGAGAATAAAAACTAGAAAGTGATTATACTCTCTTAAAACACACGATAAACAATTACACATAGCTCAAATTCAGATTTGTCAATACTGAAGATCCAATAATAATCATGTCATCTTTTGATTTTCGTTGGCTCGGACGTATTCAGAGTAACAAGAAAGTCATTGTCACATCTAGGTATTACAATTACCGACCAACCCATGTGTCTACTTGATAAAATAATCATAATAAACTCTTATAGGTATAACACTACTTGATATGCCATAGTAAGTTGAGTTTGATTAGTATTTGTTAGGTTGTGAAGCCTGATTAATATGTGACGTACTGTTATATATTAATGTATCTTTTATTCTCATTCTCTGTGTAGTTGTACATACTCCAAGTCATTAATATAAATAGTCTATCCGCTGCGGAGGTTACCCACGGGTGTTACCACGAAATTACCTCTCTCTCTCTCTCCTCAAGAACTCTCTCTAGTTTTCTTCATCCTCTCCATAGATTTAATGTGTGTGAACTGCTAATCGATCCTAACAGTATTCACTAACAATATAAAAAGATATTTACACCAATAGTATTACACTTTGTCGAAAGATATTTATGTTTAATTCTATTGTAATCTGAAAACTAAAATAGAACATATATTACATGATAATATATAATTGAATGGCGTAAAAATTATTCATTTTTATAAATATTTATTAAAATCGACGTAGTTTGTTGTCTACTGATGGGTTATTAAATCCTTCACTTCAATCGTGAAAGGTAGAGGAGCTAAACAAGTGAGTTATAACCTTTAATCTTAACTCACTTACAGAAACATAACAAAGTTACGAATTCAATAAAATTTAACAATTTTGATTCAAATCATATACACATTTATAGTAAGAAATTCACCTCATATGTTAGAAGGAGGAAGTTGCAAACATTCAAAGCCTAGCGAATACCTTAAGTAACAACGTAGAAAAATTCCCAACTACCTATCTGGGGATGCCTTTGGTATTGTGGAGAAGACTGAGAAAAAATTAGCTACTTGGAAGTCACAGTACTTATCCCTGGGAGGAAGAGCAATCCCGATCAACTCAGTCCTAGATGAACTACCGTCATATGTCATGTCACTCTTCCCTCTACCTGTTAAGGTGGAAGAGAAACTAGACAAACTGAGGACTTCTTGTGTTTGGGCAACAAGAGAGGGAAAGGTATTCATTTAGTCAAATGGCAAACTGCTCAACTCAGCAAACAATCAGGGGGGATTGGTATCAAGAATTTAAGGCTCCACAATAAGTGTTTACTTGCAAAGTGGCTTCGGAGTTTTGTCAAAGAAGATCATGCTTTATGGAAAGAAGTCAAAGATTCTTGCATTAGTACTATGTATTTTTGGTGTAAAGAAGAAGGTATAGATAAAGCAGGCCAAATAGTAGATTTCCTTGGTTATTTGTAAGTATGACTTATTGCCCTGTAATTTTTTGGAGGTTGCCAGCATATCCTCAATGCTGAAGAATACAACTTTACCTTAATAAAAAAAAAAAAAAAAAATATATTCAGTAAAACCCTACAAGTCAAGTCAGAAGAGAAAGACAACACAAATCTATCACATCCATAGTCCTGATGATGTTAGTATATAAAGAAGCGAGCCGTAGACCCCGTGACACATTTTAAAGTCGTCAATCCGAAACCAAAAGCCAGTAATACAAGTGAAAAGGAGAGAACTTTATTATTAGCTGCCAATTAAATATTTATATTGAAGCCATACACCAGGGATTTTCCGATTGGACAAGTCCAGCCATGCCAAAAAGTTGAATCGCATGCGGTCCTCCTTCTGTGCAACGTTGGATTTGACTTCTGACCACAGGTCTCCAGATTGATCAGAGGCAGCAGTTGCCGGACTTGCTCCATCAGCTGAAGTTTCTAAAATTGGTGCGCTTTTGGTCTGAATGGATGAAAACACCACTCTCCTGATCATGAAAAAGCACAAACAGAATTTATATAAAAATGGGCTGCACGTTGGTTAAAGAGGTTGGCTTCTCAGTTGAACTCCTCTGTGTACTAAACGTACCAAAATACAGAATAAGCTGTTGATGCCATGGAGAGTCCCTCTCAGTTTCTTCAGGTCCATCTCGACCTTCTTTCTGCTGAACTTCCGACTTGTGTGATATCTCAAAAACTTGTAAATTGTCTACTTTTTTCAGTAAGTCGAAACCAAGATCACAAGGCAATGACATCTTTCCCGGAGGAAGATATTCCCAACCTGAAGTGACTTGTTTAAAGGAAAATGGTAAGGACAAGCAATCTAACTGAGACGGCAATTGGATGTTGAATAGCTCCCAAAATCCCGACAATGGAAGTTTACTTATTTCCTAAAACTTCTGATTGTTATCTGTCATTATCTTTTCAATAGATTCTCTATGGAGCCTTAATTTAAAGCTATGTGTTTGATAAATGAGCACAACGTAATTTATATCCTGAAAAGAAAATTAAACGTCATCAATAGCAAAGAGATACATCATTCTGATGATCACACATATTTATGTATAAAAATTTAAAGCATTAGTACAACGTTTACAGCCAACGATAACAAAACCTTGGACTGATAGTCAAGATCACTAGATGATAAAAAAATGACTTTGTTCACTTACACTTTGCTGTCAGACCACATTCGAGTGACTTTCTATTCAATAGAGAATTGCAGCAGAATTTTCCTTTTACCAACTGAGCTGAGAGTTGTAACAGCATACGAAAATCCTGACAAAGAATAAAATTTGCAAAGTTGATATCCAATAATCATTAACAAAAAACTGCACAGTGCTGATGCTTTTAGTAGTTTTAACTTATTGGGAGGCATCTTGGTAACTGAAGCATCTTGGACCCTTTATCTCTGTAGAAGAGACGAAAAAATGCAGAACAAAGCGGAACAGCTTTCTTGATGGCGAATCATATTTTCGTCTGCAAGATTTGAGGGAGAACATAAGTTAATAGACAAGAAAAGAGAGTCTACGTATTGAACAATCAATTTTGTGGAGCTACACTAGATTTCTTTTTGAATGTTCCAGTGCAAGTATAAATACTTTATCTTGATCTGAAGATGCTTCCTCGGCTTCACAGAGGCAATAGATGCTACACACTGGTCAAAATAATTAAACAAAGAAACAGAATTACTAACAAACAAGAAATTTTTGGCTAGCATACCCGCTTATCGAATACTAGATGTGGTTGGAGCAACAGAAGCTCCACACTTCTCAATAAGATTTAAAAAAGAGAGAATTAACAAAAGAACAAAGGGAAGTAAAAAATAAAAAGCTTCTGTGGGAAAAGAATAACTTACCATTCGGTTTAAGTCATCAAAGGAATTTGCCATCAATATTTATGGTGGAGATGTGAGCAATTTCTGGCCAGTACTCCCCCTTGTCATATTCTAGGAGTGGTTCGAGCAATGGGCAGTAGCGAATAGATAGTTTAGAGAGGGAAGAGGGCATCCCTTTTACTGGAAGTGATTGGAGGTTACGGCAATACTCGATGGTCAGCACAGAGAGGGAGGAGGGAAACGCTGATTCGGGAAGTGATTGGAGATTAGGGCAATGAGAGATGGACAGCTCAGAGAGGGAGGAGGGCATCCCTTTTACTGGAAGGGATTGGAGATTAGGGCAATCCTCGATGGACAGCTTAGAGAGGGAGGAGGGCATCCCTTTTACTGGAAGGGATTGGAGATTACGGCAATTCCCGATGGTCAGCACAGAGAGGGAGGAGGGAAGCCCTTCTTCAAGCAGTGACTTAACTTGAGGTAAATCACTAATATATAGAGATTCAAAAGAGGTGAGCCTTTTGAGTAGTTGGTTGCTTAATGTTTTCATATTGCTTATGGTAAGCTTTCGAATAGAGCAAGGCAACTCCCAATTCTCACCACCAACAATATCTTCGTCACTGCCATTGTGGTAGATGCGTAACACTCTGAGAGAGGGGAGTCTCTGTAAACGCCACTCCTTTCGGCCATTCACCAGTTTCTCGCAATTGTTGATCGTAAGGAGTTGTAAATTGAAGGGCAATCCTCCATCAGGAAAGGACTCTATTTCTGGACAAGTCCACAGTTCCAGTTTATTAAGAGAGGGAAGGAGTTCCTGCATACGTTCTGGTAGCCGCTTCAGCTTTTTGCAATTGTGGATACCTAATGACATCATCTGGGTCCTACATGCCACCGAAAGTATTTCAAGATTCTCACAATCACTAATATGGAGTGTTTCAGTCCCATTAGGAATCAAAAAACTAGTAAGGTTTTGGCAACTCCTTACATACAAATTGCGTGCTCTTGGGACCAACTCCGTTGATGATGTAGAATCACATTCATCCAGTCTCAATACCTCCAGAAACATCTTAGAAATCATCTCCAATTTCAATTTCTGGCAACGCCATATCCTTATTGTCTTCAACGTACTCGGCAGAGTGCTAGTAGGCATGGAGGTAAGAGAGTTGCAATTACTAATAGATAATTCCTCAATCTGCTTCATTCCCTCAAGTAGGGATGTAAATAGTTCAGCTTCATCAAAGAGAACCCCAGCCTTAGGAGAATAAGAAGCTACAAACTTTTTTAAACTTGAAAGTTGGATGAGTGTCTCCAAATTGAGTTCAGGACATCTTGAGATTCTCAATTTCGTCAGAGAACAAAGATTCGCGGGGAACTTCCCAACCAACTTGGGGCAATCATCAATTGAAAGGTCCTGAAGTGCAGGAAACTCTCCATTCCGTAGTACGTGCCACTGCTTCCACTCCGGCATCGCTGCAAATTCAAGCTTCTCAAGAGAGTTAAAAGGCTTTTTGGAGGACGGACTACCATAGAATTCCTCCATCACCTCTGTTATTCGATGCATCTCTCTAATGGAAAGGAATTTCAAAGAAGGAAGTTGTCCTAGTGCTGGCAAGGAAAAACAGTCCTTGCAGTTGCTAAGAGACAATTGTACTAGCAGCTTAAGAAACGAAGGATCAGCAAACCAATTTGGAAATTGTGTCCCTCTATATCTGCAGATTTGGAGTTCTTTTATGTTTGTGTGTGGGCGTAGTTCATCAAGTATGTCTCTTTCAGTTTGTGAATTGTCAGCATCACTTTTACTCCATTTCAACGAAAACTTTTCAACATGATTCTTCTCCCTCATCTTTGCCTTCTGAGCTTCCCTTCTATCAACCACATTTTGCAACGCCAAAATTGATAGAGATCCATACAAGTAATGTGCTCCACCCAAATCTTTCATTCTCCAACCACAGGGGCCACCTAAAAGAAATTTGGCTCCATCTAGCACTTGGAGGCTTTTCAACTTGCTCAGATGTAGCGGCATCTTCAAGCGAGAAGTGTCGCTTATGTCAAGATGACACAAGTTGATTAGCTTTTCCATCTGCGGCAGTAGCTCCTCAAGATATGCACAAGATGACAGGAGAAGTGCCTCCAAGTTATACAATGCACAGATGGAATGGGGCAATTTTTTAATCTGCGTCCGAGAAAGGTCCAAAAATCTCAGGAGTTTTAATTTGATAAACAAAGCATCCGGCAACTCCAAAATCTCATAACATGACAATGATAATGCCCTTAAAGATGTTAGCCTTGGCAGTATGTTATGCAGCACCCTCTTGCTTAGATTAGGGCGGAAAAGGTACTGGATAGAGATTGGAAGCAATGTTCTCAGCTGCTCTGACTTAGAGAGCGGTTTCAATTTCTCAAAGTCACCACCTTTCCCCATTGCATACGACATATGCCGACTTTGTTCCAACATATGAGGTCCTTGGCACTCTTCCAACCTGACACAAAGTTTTGAAGATGCAATTTGGGCCAAATCATTGACAAGATCATGCATTAAGAATTTCCCTCCATCTCTTTCAGAAGACTCTGGGACCCTTTCGAACAATGATCTTGATCTCAACTCGTTAAAGTATTGGTTACCAGAATGGAACTGCTGTACAAGACCATTAGCAATCCACAAGAAAATAACTTGCTCTTTGCAAAATTGATAATCTTTAGGATATATAGCACAAAAAGCAAAACATTGCTTCAAATGTGCAGGAAGATCATTGTAGCTCAACATCAATGCTGGTAATATACCATTCGGACGACGTGGCAGCTCCCATATTTCACTTCTTAAAACGTCTGTCCACTCATCCACCTCTGATTTGGAGCATAAAAAACCAGCAAGTGTCTTTAGAGCTAAAGGCAATCCTTTGCACTTGTCTGAAATTTGTTTTCCAACCTCTTCAAGTTCTGGATGTTCCTCGGGATACCTGTTTTCTAACGAATGTCGTTTGAATAAAGCCCAAGAGGCTTCACTAGACAGAGTCCCCACGTTGACTGCCCCACTACCCATCATCCGGGCAACATCCTTCTTACGTGTAGTTACAATGATCTTACTTCCCATATCTCCTTGTATAAAAGGAGTTGTCAAGTCATTCCACTCATTATAGTCATTGTTCCACATGTCATCAAGGACAATGAGAAACCTTTTTCCATTAAGGCTTTCCTTCAATTTGACTTGTAGCTGATTGAGATTATTGTCATCCTTTAAGTCAAATGAGCCAATTTCTTGAAGTAACCCTTTTGTTATTCTGATAGCATCATATGGCTCAGACACACAAAACCAAGCTTTCAAATTAAAATAGCTTTTTACCTTCTCATCATTGTAAGCAGCTTTAGCAAGTGTTGTCTTGCCCACACCCCCCATTCCAACAATAGGGACAACAGTCGGACTTTTTTCACTTGCATCCTTGGACAATAAACGATCAATCAATTCCTCTATTTCATTCTGCCGACCAAAGACATCAGATTCATCAACCAAAGAAGTTGACTGTCTTCTAGTTTCTCGTTTAGTCGAAGCAAAATGCTCCTTTAAGCCAAGGAGACCAATTTGTTTTTGCAAATCCTCCAATGTTTCAATGGTGTCTTCCAACTTCTCCTTTATGTTAACAAAAAAATCATCACTCAAGCTCAGGTTGAGGTCACTTACTTGCTGGTTGCTTGTTTCTGCAAGATTTCGAAGTTGACCTTCCACCTTAAGCCTTAAAGCCTCATAGTTGACTTGTTCTATTAAGTTTTCAGCGCCGTCCACAGCATCTCGAAGTTCATTAAGCCACTGGCTCACGTGTCGATTTGATGCCTGCTTATTCTCTGCATCACTTAACACAGCCTGAAGGCCAACCAAAGTCATTTTCAGCTTCTTTAAGAGTCGAACATCATGCTTATTCTTCTGAAACATCTTGGAAAGCTCGCCCTGAGGAGCAAGCCTATCAAAGAGAACATTCAAAGCTGAAGAGAGAAATGCACCACCAACTGCTAAGCCAATATCCATTTCTGAAATCTACAAACAAAAAATGATTTTAAGAGTTTTGAGAAGATAAAATGTTGGAAAGTGTAAAGTGCAAACAAGAGTGATTAGTGAGTCATGGGCTTTTTTCTGGATATCAAGATCTATTATCTCACTTTAATACATGATTTTTGTCTCTTTGTATGTTAGTACTAAAAATTAATACTTTGTAGGTCCCGAAGCACCTTTTGATATTCAAATTTCATTTTTGAGTTGGTGGGGTTGGTGTTAAATGTGTCTAAGCTGTTTGTTTGGTCTACAGGTGCCATTTTTGAGTGATCAAATATATATTGTTTCCAACTATGGGGGTAGTTGGGTTGGGACCTGGTGTATAATAAAGAAAATCTCTTCTTCTTTTTTATTATTTTGGTATTTTTCGCTTTGGCTATCTTACTATCTTGATTTTGTTACTGGTTGTGTTTCCATAAAATGTTGTGTTATGTTTTTCTCGAGCTAAGGGTCTTATTGGAAATAATCTCTCCAGTTGAACAAGGTAGAGTTAAGGTATGCTGGGTATGCTGCTGTTGTTGTTGTTCTAAATTTCAGCAAATATTTATTACGTAATAAACTCTGTCATCCTATACTATTTATTAAGTTTAACAATGCTGGAGAATAAGCTTGAAGCAAAACTAGCTTGTCACCTCGTCAATGTTACCTCCAATCACAAATAACCCACATTCAGATTTCTCAATACTGGAAATCCAATAATTATGTCATCTTTTGCTTTCCGTTGGCTCAGATGTATCCAGCGTAAAAAGAATGTCATTGTCACATCCTAGGCAAACACCACATTGGCAATACACATGAGAAATGTTGATTGTTGGTACATAAAGAAGCAAGCCTTAGGTTCTTGTAACTCATTTTAAAGTCGTGAATACGAAACCAAAAGCCAACAATACAAATTATCACATCCATAGTCTTGATGTTCAATTCAACATGAGAATAAATAGAACTTGGACAATATCATTAGCGGGTTGGGCCGTTACATGTGCAAAAGTCGCACACTTAGTAGAATCCACTTTTTTAAAAATTTTGGTTTGAGTGAGGTCTTTCGATGATAATTTGTTATCTCTTTTGTTAGAGTTGTGACCCAAATTTTATTGGTCCGGCCCTAAAAGTTTCGCGGTGCGATCCATGTTTGTGATTTTAATGGGGTCTGTGGTGGTAGCGTAGGGATCGGGACCTTTATGTTTTTTGGCCTAGGACCTATTTGTACGCACGTACTATATAAGTGCGATTTAGTGGGTTATTTTCGTTATTCAGAAAATTCAGTCTTCTCCACATTGTATTCTCTCTCCATTACAGTGAAACCTCTTTTGCCACTACCTGTTTGTTTTTCCCGCAAGGTTTTTCCACGTAAATCTGTGTGTTATTCTTATTTCTTTTACTTGTGATTTGCTTATTCTATCCGAATCATAACATCTTTCAACAAAATTCATGTTTGAACAAGAATTTGTTCATTGCCTCGTTCCCCTTTACTTGACTTTGTTCTACAAAACAAAACTATTTTACATCGATCTAAAGCAAAAGTTACACTCAAAAAAATAAAAACTAGCTATAAAACACATAATCTATTGCTAAATGGCAATTAGCTAGCATAATTGTTGCTAATTTGTCGTAAATTATAAGAATAACGATGAATTTTTTGTTGCTTCGACATAAATTCCTGCTATATTTTGTACTATTTAACACAATATACGTCAAAATTTAACACATATACAAGCCCCGATTTTAATGCGCGCGCGCACACATATTTATATATACAAGGTTGAGTCGGAGCTTACTGGATTCGAACAAAAACTCATACCTTACCCTGCCCGTACAAACAAATATTATGTCATGCTTAATACTACCTATGTCATATAAATTCCGTAACAAATCAAACTATATAATATAAACTAAATCGGAAAAAAAGATATCATAATCAGCTAACAAAAACAATAGACGGGGGAAGTTGTAAGATACCTCAGAACAAGTAGCAGTGACGGATTCAAGATTTAAGGATAATAGGTGCTTAAAAAATTTAAAAACTGAAAAAAAAAAAATTTCCCTCAATAAGGTACAAATCCGGGGCATCCCTTCCGGTGGAGAACCTTAAAGTCAACCTAAATGTCAATGCACCAAACCAATTTTTTTATTTTAGAGGGTGCTTTTATATATTATATACCTATTTTTATATATTTCCTACGTAATTTTACCTATTCCGCATCGAGTTTAGTGGATGTCGGAGCACCCCACAAATGAATGTAGGTCCGCCCCTGACAAGTAGGCGAGGAGGAGAAGCAAACCAGGGAGACATTGCCATGGAGGAATAGATCGACATACTAAGTTGCATAGACTCTTCACTTTCGATGTCATGTCCGTGTCAGATTCTCCAAAAATTTGTCAAAATATATTATTCGGCTTGCTCTTACATCATTTGAACATCTAATTTCAATAGGAAATTGAGTAAACAAAGGTTGAATATTACCTGGCTTTGGCATGATTAAACAAACATTTTACCGAATGTTCACTCATACTGACATTGATCGAGTCATGACTAAGATATAGCATCAGAGCAAGTATATTAGGTGTCATAGAGTTGGGACAAAAGTATGGCATCCTGAGGAAAGCTAATATTTTTTACAAAATTAAGACCAAACGATTGCATACAAAAGATACATTTAATATAGGATAGAAGTATTTCAAAAGACTCTAGCCTGAGAGTTTCATGATTCATGCATTCAAACTAGACCACCTTTAACTTGACACAAAATTATAAACTTTTAATTTTATCAGTTCACAAGTAGGCCCTTTAACTATATATACAAAAGCTGAACAAAAAAGCACTCCAATCCTACCTGGTAAAATGTGTGTATACACTCAAAACCACGCGCGTCAGAGTTAGAATTGAATTATTTTTTTGTTCAGCTTTAGTATAGTTAAAGGGTCTACTTGTGTACTGGCAAAGTTCAAGTTCATAGTTATAATGTGTCTTTTTTATTAGGTGGCGGCATTTGAGTGGATTACTAATCCACGTAGGAGCGATTGGGTTTCACGCATGTAAGTTATAGAATTAGAGTGTTTTTTGTTCAAGTTAAAGTGCATAGTTATAATTTGATGTCAAGTTAAAGATTCTCGTTATGTATTATGCCTTCAAAATATGATTCTTGAACAAGCATGCTCGGGAGATCAGACATGAATATATCTAGAATACATCCCCTAATTCGCCATAAATCCCTCTCAAGAACTGATAGCTAAAAAAAAAAAATCCCAAGAATGCCCAACAATTCTACGTTACTTTTGGAATTCGTTTTAACAATCAATTCTTCAGGAGATCTTTGGCAAAATGGTGGCATATTTTCTATAATACATACACGTCTAATTACTCCGATCGTGCCCAAGAATCTATGTTGAGGTTTCACCTAACTTTTTTCATCACCTTACTTAAAGCAATAACAACTTAATTGTCTGAGTTAAGGTAACCAGGTGCACTAAAGCTCCGGCTACGCACCGGGTCCGGAAAAGGGCCAGACCACCAAGATCTATTGTGAAGTACTCATCTAAACTTGTGATCTAAAATAAGTCATAGATGTTTATGTGGTTGTAAATCATTTTATTAAGGGTAAAGTGAGTATTTTAAAGTTAAATTGTTACTAAATATAGAAATGTGTCATTTTTTTATAAGACTGACTAAAAAGGAAAATATATCATATAAATTGATACATGGAGTATATATTTGATCTGTTAACGTTGGCAACACTAAGAAACGGAGGCTTTTGCCTCTGCAAATCATAAACTCTACTTCTCTATTCATCTAGCGGTTCTGCCACCATGCTGCAGAACGGGAGCTCGTGTGAAACCTTTTATTCTGGCCAGAGGCGAATCTAGGATTTGAAGTCTGTGGAATCTTGGACCGAAATAAGTCATTTTTTGAATCAATTCACCAAAGTAATTTGTTTTTTGAAAATTTTACAAAACTAGTATAAACGTTGTTCCCAATAACGTTTTATGTTTTAAAAAGGTTAACGGCTCAAACAGAATTGGTGTTAGACGTTAGAATATAAAACGTTACTCACAGTAACGTTTTGATATAAAACGTTACCGAGAGTAATGTTTTAGACATAAGACGTTACCGCCAGTAACGTTTCTCTGTAGCTCTGCCACCCAAGAATCTCTGTACAAATCTGACATTAAATACGTTATCACCAATAACGTTTTAGCTGTAAAACGTTACTCCGAATAACAATTCTATCAAATCAACCCAACAACTTTTTTGATTGAAATTTTTGCCTTGAAATCGTAATCACTAGTCACATTTTTAGTTAAAACGTTACTGTGAGTAACGTTTCTAGCGAATCAAATCACAGACCTGCAAAGTTTTAGGACAACAGATTATATAAGTGACGGTATGTATAGAATGTTCAAACACATTTTTACAATTCTAACCAAAGCTTTTGCTTATGTGCTTTATTCTAGAAACGACATTTACAAAGTTTTAATAGGTATGGCTAGTCAATATTTTGTAATGCATTAAAATTATTTTGATGTTTTAATAATTATAATACATATCTTATTTTTGTGTATAGCAGAAAAATGACTAATTTTGAAGAAAATGTGATGGTTGCTTTGTATTGGGGTGGTGAAATAATTTCTGAAATGAGCGAACTTAGATACAACGAAGGTGCTAGAATGATTGTTAGCATGTCTATTTCAACTAGCTACGTTGAACTAGTTGCAATGTTGCATGAAAAAATGAGGACAAACAGTGAAAATATTCAAATGGATATTTCTGGAAAATATCCATGCTCATTTCAAGGTAACATTACAAGGTTTATTGAATTTAAAATAGAGAACGACCGGTCTTTGCTACAATTTCTTGTCATTCCTAAAAAAATTTCGAATAAAATTGATATAAATCTTTTGGAGATGTATGTAAAGAGTAGACCAACAAATCATGATAATCTATTTCAAATGAATGGTCAGCATGGTTATCATAGGAATTTATTGGCTCAAAATTATGGATTTGCCATGCTCAGTCATCCTCATTTTGCATATACTGCAACCCCTAGTATTCATCAATCACTTGATGCAAGCCCTAACAAACATGAGTATCAATCATATGATGAAGGATTAAGTAGTCAAGGAAACATTGAAAGTGGCCATAGACAATATGAGATCAGGTGGGTGATCTTTACTTTTTTTGAAACTATAAGAAATCTTATGCATCACTACTTCACTAATTCATTATTTTTTTTTCCGCAGAAAAGATGAGGATAACTTTGATTTGTGTAATGATGCACATGCTCAAATTTGTGATGAAAGTTCGGAGGAAGATGAACCTTCAGAAGATGATGGAGAAAGTGAAACCTTAGAAAGTGAATCTGATGAAGATACTAATGATAGTGAAGATTTACCTCAAAATGATATTGGTGTAAATCTTCATAATCAATTTGGTCAAAGTGTGTCTGAAATGCAAAATCATGATATACCCTACTTTACAACATTAGAGAATGAAGAAGATACTTTTATCTCTACCCGTGAATCTCAGATGAATTGTTGTTCTGTTTGGTCTGACGATGGCAAAAAAGATTTAAAAAAAAGGAATGTGTTTTAGCAGCAAAGATAGATTGAAACGGGCTGTGACAATTTAGACTTTGTGCAAAAATAAAGAATTCATAGTTGTAACATCAAGCAAGAAAGTATGGATTGTCAGATGCAGGTTTCACGAATCATTAGGTTGTCGATGGTTTCTTCGAGGCCGATGCTTAATCTGTTGCAACATATGGTTAATCTATTGCATCAGATAGTTAATCTATTACATCAGATAATTAATCTGTTGCATCAAAATTATAATCTGATAGTTCCTTTGGTGTATTAGATGGTTGCTCTATTGCATCGTATGATAAATCTATTGCATCAGATGCTTAATATGTTGCACCAGATGGATAATTTGTTAGAGGAAACAAAAAATAGTAGCATGATTTTGTTCAACAAAAAAATAGCAATTTCACCATTTTTACCAAGAACAAGAACAGAATAAATTAACCCAAATTGTTGTTTTATTTTTATAAACACAAACAATAAAAATCAAACTTAAAAAAAATGCAACAATCAACAAAAAATCATAATTCACTTTGAAAAGAGAAGAAATATCAGAAATTAGGGTTTTATTCAGACCGTATTTCAAATTAATGCAACAAATATTAAAATTGTTAACCAATACTATAAGTAAAGTTGGCTCAAGTTCCTCATTTTCTTCAAAACTAAAAAGGCCATAAATTTTTACCTATGAAAGAAGAAAAGGAACGATGAAGAATTCGAAGCTGTTGTGGCCGGAGAGCAAGGTTGTCACGTCGATTGAAGGTTGAAGTTGAAAAGGAACTCTAAGCCCAACTATTTGTAGTTGGATGTTGAAGTCGTCAAGGATTGAAATGAGAAATTTGCAGAACAGTTGGTTGGGAGAGAGTTGAGAGAAGCTATCGAGAGAGGGATGAGAGACAGGTTGATTTGAATTGAAGAGGGGAACTCGAAGCCCAACTATTTATCGTCGGAGGTAGAAGTCGCCAGGGGTTGAAAGAAAATTTTTTGCAGAACTATCGGTTGGGAGAGAGTTGAGAGAAGCTGTAGGGGAGAGAAAAGGGTGGTTGATTTGGATTGAAGAAGGGTGTGGGTTGGGTTGATTTGTATTTTTAAAAAGATTAGAAAGTTCTAAAAATATTAATAAAGTCCACAATTAACTTAATCAAGTTTTTTAATGATGTTTGACCCTTTAAGTTGGTCAATGTCACCAATCCTTCATTCAAGACTTAAAAGACACTTTTCCTTCAATTTTCTCTACTTACTACTCCTTCGTTCCAAAATAATTGTCATATGTCGCTTTTTGAGAATTAATTTAATTAATTTGTAAAACTAAATAAATTATATTAATTTAATATTATAAAATTTAAAATATAAATATTCAAAAACTATATAAAAACACTACAAGTTATAATTTTTTATATCAATATAATAAAAAAAACATCTTAAAATACCAATCAAAGTGCACAATAAACTTAGTTCTTACAACCTTTTACTTCTCAAGAATCAAGAAGACAATGTTTAGGTTAAACATCATAAAAGCACTGGCTGTGATGATTATGGTGGAGGTTTCTTTAAAGTAGCATACGATATTATTGGTGATGACATTTGTGATGCTGTAAAGGAATTTTTTTTATAATGTGATGTTTCTTAGCAACTACTGTCTTATAAACTAACAGAGAAATCTAATACTCCCTTAGTTTTAAAAAGAGATAAGTATTCAGTACCCCTTTGAAATATGACCAAAATTACTACTATTACCTTTCTCAACTCAATTTTAGCTTATTTTTGTCACTCTTTTGTGTTGATGTGATGCCTTTATTATATAAAATGGGTCCAAGTCAAAGGTGTCATGTCAGCTAAAAACGTTGACAAAAGGTGCCACATCAGCTAAAAAAATTGACAAAAATATGCTACAATCTAGTTCGAAAAGGTAATAGGACCCTTGTAAAGTTGGAGTGTGTCGTTACAACTTTGGTCATAGTTCAAGGAGCCTTTGACATAGTTCGTATGACACGTAGGGGGCGTAATGGGCTTCTTGGAAGTTGTGGGTGTCAAAGGTTGTTTCACAGCCATGGGCTGCTTGGATGGCATGGATCGCTTGATCGATATGGTTTACATAAGAGGCATGGGCCACTTAATCACCATGGATGATATCGATTGCTTGGGTGCCATAGACCAAATGAGCATTATAGGCCGGCAGCTTAGGCGTCATGGGTTAAATGAGCAGTATATGCTTTTTGATTGGCTTAGGCATAGTGAAAAGCATAGGCCAATGTGCCACTTGGGAGCCTTCGATGGCCTGTGTCTCTTGGGCATCGAGGGCGACATAGTCCTCTTGGGAGCCATAGGTATCATGGGTCGCATATGCCGCTTGAAAGCCATGACCGCTTTTATGACATAGGTTCTTGATCTCCATGGCGGAATAGGTCGATTGGTTAACATGGATGAAATGAGCAGCATGGACCACTTGGAAGTGATAGGTGGCTTGGGTTCCATGGGCCAAATAAGCGTCATGGGCCGATGTACCTCTTGGCAGCCTTCGATTGGCATGGGACACTTTGTAATTGTGGTCGATCTGTGCCTCTTCGACGGCGTGGACGGCGTGGGATGCTTGGGCATCATGAGTGGCATGGGTTTCTTGGTAGGTCGCATGATTATCATTGGCTGCACAGGCCTCTTGAAGGGAAGTAAATGATTTGAAGATCAAAATAGCACGGTGTGCTATTGAGGCATGCCAAGGAGGGTGGGGAATAGCCTAGTGTTGTCCGTTTGTGTGGGCGGGGCTATTTGGGTAGTAAAACAGGTGAAACAGCGTGAACGGGGAATTTTCAGGCCAAATCAATGTGCTATAGCCCACGATTCCATGGGTGGGCCAGGATTTCGGGCATATTGTGGGTTAAAAATCAAATTAGGCATGCAAGGAAGGGCGGAGAATGGCCTAGTGTTGTCCGTTTGTGTAGGAGGGGCCACTTGGATGGTCAAACAGGCAAAACAGCATGAACGAGATATTTTTGGGCTAAATCGGTGTACTATAACCCACGGTTCCATGGGTGGGCCTAAGGTTTGGGCATGCTGTGGGCCGAAAATAGACCTGAGCATGCCAGGAAGGTGGGGAGCATCCTAGTATTGTCCGTTTTTATGGACGAGGCCATTTGGGTGGTCAAACGGGTGAAACAAAATGAACGAGGCATTTTCAAGCCAAATTGGTGTGCTATAGCCCACGGTTCCGTGGGTGGACCTGGGGTCTGGATGTGCTGTGGGTCAAAAATTAACCTGGGCATGCCAAGGAGGGTAGAGAGTGGCCTAGTGTTATCTGTTTGTGTGGGAGGTGCCATTTGGGTGGTCAAACAGGCAAAACAGCATGAACGGGGAATTTTTGAAAATTGGTGTGCTATAGCCCACGGTTTTATGGGTGGGATTGTGGTTCGAGCGTGCTATTGGCTGAAAATCAACCTAGGTATGCCAGGGAGGGTGGGGAGCGATCTAGTTTTATTCGTTTATGTAGACGGGGCCATTTGGGTGGTCAAATAGGCAAAACGGCATATTTTTAGGCCAAATCGGTGTGCTATAGCCCACGATTCCATGGGTGGGCTCGAGGTTTGGGAGTGTTGTAGGGAAAAAATCAACTTGGGTATGCCAGGGTGGGTGGAGAGAGGCCTAATGTTATCCATTTGTGTGGGATGGGCCATTTGGGTGGTTAAACGGTTGAAACAGTGCAAACGAGGCATTTTCAGGCCAAATCAATGTGTTATAGCCCATGATTCTGTGGGTGGGCCTGGGGTTCGAGCGTAATGTGGGCCAAAAATTAACCTAGGCAGGACAGAGAGGGTGGGTAGCGTCCTAGTGTTTTCTTTTTGTATGGACGGAGCTATTTGGGTGGTTAAACAGGTAAAACGATGCAAACAACGTGTTTTCGGGCCAAACAATGTGCTATAGCTCACGTTTCTGTGGGTAGGCCCAGGTCCGGGTGTATTGTTGGCCAAAAATTGATGTGGGCATGCCAAGGAGGGTAGGGAATGGCCTAGTATTGTCTGTTCGTATAGACGGGGCCATATGGGTGGTCAAACAGGCAAAACGGCATGAATGGGGCATTTTCAGGCCAAATGGGTGTGCTATAGCCCACGATTACATGGGTGGGCTCAATTTTAGGATATGCTGTAGGCAAAAAATTGACCTAGGCATGCTAGAAAGGCTAGCGAGTAGCCTAGTGTTTTCCTTTTATGTAGGCGAGGCCATTTGGGTGGTCAAACGAGCGAAATGGCAGAAACAGAGCATTTTTGGGCCAAATCATTATGCTATAGCCCACGGTTCCGTGGGAGGGCCAAGGGTTCGGGTGTGTTATGCATAAAAAATCTACTTGGGCATGCTAAGAAGGCTGAGAAGCAGCCTATTGTTGTTCTTTTGTATGGGCGGGGCCATTTAGGTGGTCAAACGGGCGGAATGGTGCGAACGAGGCATTTTTGGGCTAATTCGATGTGCTATAGCCCATGGTTCCATGGGTGGGCCCGAGGTCCAGGAGTACTGTGGGCCAAAAATTGACCTAGTCATGCCAGGGAGGGTAGGAAGCGGCCTAGTATTGTCTGTTAGTATGGGAGGGGCCATTTATATGGTCAAACAGGCAAAATGGCGCAAACAGTATTTTTAGGCCAAATTGGTGAGTTATAGCCCACGGTTTCGTAGGTGGGCCTGGGTTTCGGGTGTGTTGTGGATTGAAAATCAACCTGGGCATGTCAAGAAGGGTGGGGAGAGGCCTAGTTTTGTCCGTTTATGTCGGCGGGGCCATTTGGGTGGTCAAAATGGGCGAACAGGGCTATTTCAGGACAAATTGGTGTGCTATAGCCCAGGATTCTGTGGGTGGGCTCGGGTTCTGGGCATACTATGGGTCAAAAATCAATCTGGGTGCGTAAGAAAGGGTGGAAAGCGGGCTCGTGTCATTCGATTATATGGGTGGGGCCATTTAGATGGTCAACCAGGCGAAACAGTCCGAATGAGTCATTTTTGAGCTATATTGGTGTGCTATAGCCCATGATTCCATGTGTAGGCTCGAGGTTCGGGCGTGATGTGGGCTGAAAATTGACCTGAGTATGCTTGGTATGGTAGAGAGTAGCCTAGTATTATCTGTTTGTGTGGTTGGGGCCATTTGTGTGATCAAACGGGTAAAACAGCGAATGGGGTGTTTTTGGGCCAAATCAGTGTTCTATAAGCCCATAGTTCTGTGGGTAGGCCTGGGTTTCGGGCATGCTGTGGGCCAAAAATTGACTTGGGCGTGCCATGAAGGGTGGGGAGTGGCCTAGTATTGTTCGTTTGTATGGGCAAGGCCATTTGGGTGGTCAAATAGGCAAAATGACGCTAACAGGGCATTTTTGGGCCAAATCGATGCGCTATAGCCTAC
>NC_061121.1:229103162-229109216 GCF_002878395.1 Capsicum annuum | reverse complement strand
CAGCACACCAATTTGGCTTGAAAATGCCCCGTTCGCTCCGTTTCTCCCATTTCACCACCGAAATGGCCCCGAAGACACAAACGGATAACACTAGGTCGCTCCCCATACTCCCTAGCATGCCCTGGTTGATTTTCAGCCCACAGCACGCCCGAACATCAGGCCCACCCAAAAAACTGTTGGCTATAGAACACCTATTTGGCCCGAAAATGCCCCGTTCACATTGTTTCGCCCGTTTGACCACTCAAATTGCCCACCCATACAAACAGACAACACTAGACCGCTTCCCACCCTCCTTGGAAGGCCCAGGTCAATTTTTGGGCTACAGCACACCCAGAACTCGATCCCACCCACGTAACCGTGGGCTATAGCACACCGATTTGTCCTAAAAATGCCCCGTTAGCGTAATTTCGCTTGTTTGACCACACAAATGACCCGACCATACAAATAGACAAAACTAGTCCACTCTCTATCATCCCTGGCATGTCCAGGTCAATTTTTGACCCACAACACGCCCGAACCCTGGGCCCACACACAGAATCGTGGGCTATAGCATACTGATTTGGCCCGAAAATGCCTCGTTTGCACTGTTTTGCCCATTTAACCACCCAAATGGCCCTGCCAAAACAAACAGACAACACTAGGCCGCTCCCCAACCTCCCTAGAATGCCTAGGTCAATTTTTGGCACACAACACGCCCGAAACTTGGGCCCACCCACAGAATTGTGGGCTATAGCATACCGATTTGGCTCAAAAATTCCCCTTTTGTGCCTTTTCACTCGTTTGACCACCCAAATACCCCTACCTTCATAAACGGACAATACTAGGCCACTCCCAACCCACCCTGGCATGCCCAGGTTAATTTTCAGTGCATAGCACACCCAAAACCCGATCCTATCCACAGGACTGTGGGCTATAGCACACCGATTTGGCTAAAAAATTCCCCGTTTGTGCCATTTCGGCCGTTTGACCACCCAATATCCCCGCCCACACAAACGGATAACACTAGGTCTCTTCTCGCCCTCCCTAGCATGCCCAGGTCAATTTTTGACCGACGGCACGCCCAGACCCGAGCCCACCCATGGAACTATGGGCTATAGCACACCGATTTGGCCCAAAAAAACCTCATTTGTGCTATTTCACCCGATTGACCAACCAAATGGCCCCGCCCACACAAACGGACAACACTAGGCCGCTCCCCACCCTTCATGGCATGCCCAGGTCTTCAACCCATAACACGCCTAGACCCCAAGCCCCCACACAAAACCATGGGATATAGCACACTGATTTGTCCCAAAACACCCCGTTTGTATCGTTTTACCTGTTTGACCACCCAAATGGCCCCGCCCATACAAACAAATAATACTAGGCCACTCCCCACCCTCCCTGGCATGCCCACGTTGATTTTACGCCCACAGCAGGCCGACTCCTAGACCCTCCTATGGAACCATAGGCTATAGCACACCGATTTGGCCCATAAATGCCCCGTTTGCGTTGTTTCTCGCATCTGACCACTCAAATGGACTCTCCTACACAAACGAACAACACAAGGCCGCTTTCCATCCACCCTAGCACACCCAAGTTGATTTTTCACCTACAGCATGCCCGGACCCGAGACCCACCCATGGAACAGTGGGCTATAGCACACAGATTTGGGTTGAAAATGCCCCATTTACACCATTTTGCCTGTTTGACCATCCAAATGGCCACGTTCACACAAAAGAACAATACTAGGCCGCTCCCCACCCTCTCAGGTATGCCCAGGTCAATTTTTGACCTATATCACGCCTGAACCCTAGTCCCACCCACGGAACCATGGGCTATAGCACACGAATTTAGCCTGAAAATGTCTCGTTCGGTCTATTTCGCTCGTTTGATCACCCAAATGGCCCCGCCCATAAAAACGGACAACACTAGGGCGCTCCTCACCCTTCTTGGCACGCTCAGGTTAATTTTTGAACCACAACACGCTTGGACCCCGAGCCCATGACAGAATCGAGGGCTATAGCACACCGATTTGGCTCGTTAACGTCCTATTCGCGTCATTTCACCTATTTGACCACCCAAATGGACTCGCCCACACAAATAGACAACACTAGGCCATTTCCCAGCCTAACTGGCATGACCAGGTCAATTTTTAGCCTATAGTAAGCCCGGACCCCAGGCCCACCCATGGAACCATGGGCTATAGCACACCAATTATGCTAAAAAATGCCTCATTCTCATCGTTTGACCAACCAAATAGCCCCGCCCACACAAACGGACAACACTAGGCTATTCCCCAACCTTCCTGACATACCCAAGTTGATTTTTGGCGCATGAAAAGCCCGAAACCTGAGCTCACCCACAGAATCGTGGGCTATAGCACACCGAAATGGCCCAAAATATCACATTTGCGTCGTTTCGCCCGTTTGACCACCCAAATGGCCCTACCCACTCAAACGGATAATGCTAGGACATTTTTCACCCTTCTTAACATGGCCAGGTCAATTTTTAGCCCACAGATTGCTCGAACCACGGGCGCACCCATGAAACTATGGGCTATAGCACACCGATTTATCCCAAAAATGCCTCATTACTACTGATTCGCGCGTTTGACCACCAAAATGGCCCGCCTACACAAACTTACAACACTAGGCTGCTGCTCACCCTCCTTGGCATGGCCAGGTATATTTTAGGCCCACAGCACACCCGAACACCTATCCCACCCATGGAACCGTGGGCTATAACATACTGATTTGGCCCGAAAATACCCCGTTCGCGCCATTTTGCCTATTTGACCACCCAAATGGCCCCGCCCATACAAACGGACAACACTAGGCTTCTCCCCACCTACCCTGGCATGCTCAAGTCAATTTTTATCCTACATCACGCCCGAACCCCGATCCCACCCATAGATCGTGGATTATTCCCCACTGATTTGGCCCAAAAATGCCCCATTCGCTCTGTTTTGTCCTTTTGACCACCTAAATGGTCCCGCCCTAAAAAATAGACAATATTAGGCCGCCCCATACCCATCGTAGCGCCCCCCAAGTCAATTTTCAGCATACAACATGCTTGAAACCCGAGCCCACCCATGAAACCATAGGCTATAACACATTGATTTGGCCCAAAAATGCCTCGTTCGTGCTGGTTTGCCAGTTTGACCACCCAAATGGCCCCGTCCATACAAACAGACAATACTAGACCTCTCCTCACCCTCCCTGGCATGCCCAGGTCAATTTTCTGCCCATACCATGCTCGGACCAGGGCCCACCCATCAAACCGTGGGCTATAGCACACCAATTTGGCCCAAAAAGGCCCCGTTCATACTGTTTTACCCGTTTAACAATCCAAATGGCCCCGCCCACACAAATGGACAACACTAGGCAGTTTCCCACCCTTCCTAGCATGGACAGGTCTTTGACCCACAACATGTATGGACCCCGGGCCCACACACAGAACCTGGGATATAACACACTGATTTGGCCCAAAAAGCCCCGTTCTCCTATTTGACCACCCAAATGGCCCCGTCCACACAAACGAACAACACTAGGCCGCTCCCCACCCTCTCTGGCATGTACAAGTCAATTTAGGCCCACAACACTTAGGCTTTAGGGCCCACCCACAGAACCGTAGGCTATAGTGCATTGAATTGGCCCAAAAATGCCCCATTCACACTGTTTTGCTTGTTTGATCACCGAAATGGCCTCATCCACACAAACGGACAAAATTAGGCCACTCCCTACCCTTTTTGGAATGACTAGGTTGATTTTTCGCCCACAACACACCCGAACCTCGGGCCCGCTCACAGAACAGTGGGATATAGCACACCGATTTGGCTTAAAAATATCCCGTTCGCTCCATTTTACCAGTTTGATGAACCAAATATCCTCGCCCATACAAATAGACAACACTAGGACACTCCCTACCCTTCCTGGTATGCCCAGGTCAATTTTTGACCCACAGCACGCCCGAGCCCTGTGCCCACCCACGGAACCATGGGCTATGGCACCCCGATTTGGCCTAAAAATGCCTCGTTCACACCATTTTTCCCATTTGACCATATAAATGGCCCTTCCCACACAAACGGACAACACTAGAAAGCTCCTACTTGGTATGTCCAGGTTAATTTTTGGCCTACAGCACGCCCGAACCCTGGTCCCACCCATAAAACTGAGGGCTTAGCACAATGATTTAGCCCAAAAATGCCTCGTTCGTGCCATTTTCCCCAGTTGACCACCCAAATGGCCCCGCCCACACAAATGGACAACACTAGGCTGCTCCCCACCCTCCCTGGTATTCCCAGGTCAATTTTTATCCCACAACACGCCCAGAACCCAGTCCCACCCACGGAATCGAGGGCTATAGCACACCGATTTGGATCGAGAATGTCCCTTTCGCGCTATTTTGCCCATTTGACTACCAAAATGGCTCGGACCACACAAATGGACAACTCTAAGATGATCCCCACCCTCTGATACAAAAATTTCCCACCAAGATGCCAAAATAGTCCACTTAACGTGAGAAGAACAAGCAACACAAAGGGATACAAGAGGACAAACACAAAAACACACGGATTTGCAAAATAATGAAAGGATAGATAGTGAGACTAAGATTATTACAAGATTAAGAACCAAGTGTATTTCAACACTAACCCTAATGAATGTAATAATCAAAACCACACTCTTACGGTGACCGCCAAGGAAATCAACTCACCTCAAGGTCTACCATTTCCAAGCAAAGCTGAATATTGGCTTTTCCAAGCCCTATACTAAGGATGGCTTTTCCAAGGCTTAACTAAGACTACACTAAAGTGGTCTACTCTCAAGAGAGAGGATTTTCAAGTATTTCATACATTCATCCTTCAAAAACTAAAGAGAAAAGACCTAATAAGAGACTATATAGCCTAGCTTATTACATAGTATAATGGACCAAAATACCCTTAATGAAAGGGGAGGTCATGGGTTGTTTCTTTAACATGTGCAAACCCCAAAACACCCTTAATAAATGATGTTTCTTCAGTGCTCCAAAACCATGGGGTCACACTTCAAAACTTGTAGTCTCGAATTGGCATCAAATGTAAGCACCCATGTAATCTTCCACACATGGATTTGTTTAATGGCATGCCCAAAATGGGTCCTCCATGCATGTTCTCGTCTCCTCAAGGTGACCAAGTCTTGAGCCTCTATGTATTGGCCTCTAAAGATGTCATCAAAAGATAAGATGTTCATTTGTCCCGTATCACCCTCCCTGCCACGCTCAGGTTGATTTCTGACCCACAGCTCAGTCGAACCCCAGGCCCCCCCATGGAACCGTGGGCTATAACACATCGATTTGGCCTAAAAATGCCCCATTCACGCCTTTTTGCTTGTTTGACCAGACAAATGGCCCTGCCCACACAAATGGACAAATACTAGGCTGCTCTCTACCCTCCCTAGCACGCCAAGGTTAATTTTTGACCTACAGTACGGTCGGAGTACGGGCCCACCCATGAAACCCTGGGCTATAGCACATCGATTTTGCCCGAAAATGCCTCTTTTATATTTTTTTGCCTGTTTGACAACCCAAATGGCCCCGCCCATACAAAAGGAAAATACTAGGCCTCTACACACCCTTCCTGAATGGCATAGGTTAATTTTTGATGCACAACACGCCCGGACTCTAGAACCACCCACGAAACCATTGGCTGTAGCACACTGATTTCACTCGAAAATGCCCCGTTTGCACCATTTCGTCTGTTTAATCACCCAAATGTCCTCGCCCACATAAACGTACAATATTAGGACACTCCCCACCCTCCTTGGAATGACCAGGTTAATTTTTGGCCCACAGTATGCTCAGACCAGGGTCCACCCACAGAATCGTGGGCTATAGCACATCAATTTAGCCTGAAAATGCCCCGTTCATGCCATTTCATCCGTTTGACCACCCAAATGGCCCCCCACACAAATGGAAAATACTAGGTCGTTCCCCATAGGTAAATTTTTAGACCATAACACATCTGTACCCCGGGCCTACCCACAGAACCGTAGGCTATAGCGCATCGATTTGGCCCAAAAATGCCCTGTTAGCGTC
>NC_061121.1:229082522-229100162 GCF_002878395.1 Capsicum annuum | reverse complement strand
CCGTTTGTGTGGGCGAGGCAATTTGGGTGGTCAAACAGGCGAAACGGTGCAAATGGGGCATTTTTGGGCAAATTCGGTGTGCTATAGCCCACAGGTCTGAGGGTGAGCTTGGGGTTCGGGCGTGCTGCGGGCTGAAAATTGACCTAGGCAAGCCAAGGTGGGTAGGGAGTAGCCTAGTGTTGTTCATTTGTGTGGGCGGTGCCATTTGGGTGGTCAAACAGGTGAAACGATGCGAACAGGGCATTTTTGGGCCAAATCGATGTGCTATAGCCCACGATATCATGGGTGGACCCGAGGTCTGGGTGTGTTGTGGGCCAAAAATTAACCTGAGCGTGCCAGAAAGGGTGAGGTATGGCTTAGTGTTGTTCGTTAGTCTGGGCAGGTCCATTATGAGGTCAAACGGGCGAAAAAGCATGAATGAGGCATTTTTGGCCAAATTGGTGTGCTATAGCCCACGATTCTATGGGTGGGCCCGAGGTTCGGGCGTGCTGTGGGCCAAAAATTGACCTAGGCATACCAGGGAGGAAAGAGCATCCTAGTAGTGTCAGTTAGTGTGGGCGGGGCAATTTGGGTGGTCAAACGAGCAAAACGGCACGAGTGAGGCATTTTCGAGCAATATCGGTGTGCTATAACCCACGGTTCCCTGGGTGGGTCAGGGACCAAGCGTGCTATCTGCAAAAAATTGACCTGGGCATACCAGAGAGTCTAGGGAGTGGCCTAGTATTGTTCATTTGTGTGGTGGGGCCATTTGGGTGGTCAAACGGGCGAAACGGCACAAACGAGGCATTTTTAGCCCAAATCGGTGTGCTATAGCCCACGATTTCGTGGGTGAACCCAGGGTTAGGGCTTTTTGTGGGTTGAAAATTGACTTGGGAGTGACAGGGAGGGTGGGGAACAATCTAGTATTATCCGTTTGTGCGGGTGAGGCCATTTGGGTTCTTAAACAAGCGAAATGATGCGAACGGGGCATTTTTGGGCCAAATAGGTGTGCTATAGCCCATGGTTTCAAGGGTGGTCCTGAGGTCTAGGCATGTGGTGGGTAAAAAAATTGATCTAGGCATTCTAGGGATGGTGGGAAGCAGCCTAGTGTTGTCCGTTTGTGTGAGATGGGTTGTTTAGGTGGTCAAATGAGCGAAAAGGCATGAATGAGGCATTTTCAGACCAAATCGGTGTGCTGTAGCCCATGGTTCTGTGGGTGGGCACAGGGACTAGGCGTGTTGTAGGCTGAAAATTGACCTGGGAAAGCTAGGGAATATGGGGAGTGGTCTAGTATTGTCCGTTTAGGTGGGTGAGGCCATTTGGGTGGCTACACGGACGAAACGGCATGAACGGGGAATTTTGGGCCAAATCGATGTGCTATCCACGGTTCTGTGGGTGGGATCGGGGTCCGAACGTGCTATGGGCCAAAAATTAACCTGGGCATGCCAGTGAGGGTGGGGAGCTATTTAGTGTTGTCCATTTCTGTGGGAGGGGCCATTTCGCTGGTCAAACGATGCTAACGCGGCATTTTCAGGCTAAATCAGTGTACTATAACCCACGGTTCTATAGGTGGGCCCGAGGTTCGAGCATGCTATAGGCCAAAAATTGACCAGGGTATACCAGGAGAGGAGGAGAGGCCTAGTGTTATCTGTTTGTGTGGTTGGGGCTATTTGGGTAGTCAAACGAGCTAAACAGCACAAATGAGGAATTTTTAGGCCAAATCGGTGTTCTATAGCCCACAGTTCTGTGGGTGGGCTCGGGGTTCGGGTGGGCTGTGGACCAAAAATCAACCTAGGTGGCCCAGGATGGGTGAGGAGTGACCTAGCATTGTCCGTTTGTTTTGGAGGGTCCATTTTATTGGTGAAATAGGCAAAATGGCATGAACGGGTTATTTTCGATCAAAATCGGTGTGCTATTGCCCACGATTTCGTGGGTGAGCCTAGGGTCCGAGAGTGTTGTAGTTTAAAAATCAATGTAGGCATGCCAGGAAGGGTGGAGAGCATCCTAGTATTGTTCATTTGTATGGGCAGGGCCATTTGGGTGTTCAAACGAATGAAACAGCACGAACGAAGCGTTTTCAGGCCAAATCGGTGTGCTATAACCCACGGTTCTGTTGGGGGCCTAGGGTACGATGTATTATGGGAAACAAATTGACTTGGGCATGACAGGGAAGCTAGAGAGCAGCCTAATGTTGTCTGTTTATGTGGGTGGGGCCATTTGGGTGGTCAAACGGGCGAAACGGTGCAAACAGGGCATTTTTGGGCTAAATCGGTGTGCTATAGCCCATAGTTTCGTGGGTGGACCTTGGATCCGGGAATGCAGTGGGCCAAATATTTACCTGGGCGTGCCAGATAAGGTGGGGAGCGGCCTATTATTGTCCGTTTATGTGGACGGGGCCATTTGGGTGGTCAAACGGGCAAAACGGGGCATTTTTGGGCCAAATCAGTGTGCTATAACTTACGGTTCCGTGGGTGGGCCTGGGAGCCACATATTATGGGCCTAAAATTACCTAGTCATGCCAAAGAGGGTTGGGAGCGGCCTAGTGTTTTTCGTTTTTATGGGTGGTGCCATTTGGATGGTCAGAAAAGCAAAACAGCGTAAATGGGGCATTTTCGGGCCAAATCAATGTGTTATATCCCAATGTTCTGTGTGTGGGACCGGGGTCTAAGCGTGCTATGGGACTAGGACCTGGGCATGTCAGGAAGGGTGGGGAGCGACCTATTGTTGTTTGTTTGTATGGGTGGGGCCATTTGGGTGGTCAAACTGGAGAAACGACGCTTACAGGGCTTTTTTCGGCCAAATAGGTGTGCTATATCCCACGGTTCCATGGGTGGGCCTGGGTATGGGTGTGCCTTGGACTACCCAGGTAGGGTGGGTAGAGGCCTAGTGTTGTCTGTGTGTGTGGGCGGGGATATTTGGGTGCTTAAACGGGAGAAACGGGGTGAATGGGGCATTTTCGGGCCAAATCGGTTTGCTATAGCTCATGAATCTGTGGGTAGGCTCAAGTTTCAGACGTGCGGTGCATTAAAAATCAACCTGGGCGTGCCAGGATGGGTGAGGAGTTGCCTAGTTTTGTCCGTTTATGAGGGCGGGGACTTTTGGGTGGTCAAATGGGCGAAACAGCTCAAACGGGACATTTTGTAGCCAAATCGGTGCGTTTCAGCCCATGGTTCTCTGGGTGGGATCAAGGTACGGGCATGTTATGGGCTGAAAATCAACCTGGGCATGCCATGGTGGGTGGGGAGCGGCCTAGTATTGTTTTTTTGAGTGGATGGGGCTATTTGGGTGGTCAAACAGGTAAAACGGCACGAATGGGGAGTTTTCAAGACAAATCGGTTTGCTATAGCCCACGGTTCCGTGGTTTGTTCTGGTGTTCGAGGGTGCTATGGACCAAAAATTTACCTGGTCATGCCAAGGAGGTTAGAAGAGTCCTCGTGTTGTCAGTTTGAGTGGGCGGGTCTATTTTGGTGGTCAAACAGGCAAATCGGTGAGAACGAGGTATTTTTGGGCCAAATAAGTGTGCTATAGCCAACAGTTCCGTGGGTGGGCCCGAGGTCTGGGTGAACTGTGGGCCAAAATTGACCTGGGGGTGTTAGAAAGAGTGGGTAGCCGCATAGTGTTGTTCATTTGTGTGGGCGGGGCTATTTGGGAGGTCAAACAGGCAAAACGGCACGAATCGAGCAATTTCAAGCCAAATTGGTGTGCTATAGCCCATGATTTTGTGTATGGGCCCAGGGTTTGGGTGTGCTATCGGCCAATAATTGACCTGGGTATGCCAGGGTTGGTAAAGAATGGCCTCGTATTATCTATTTATGTGGGCGGGGCCATTTGGGTCGTCAAAAGGAGAAACACCATAAATGGGGCATTTTCAGGCCAAATTTGTTTGTTATAGCCCACGGTTCTGTAGGTGGACCAAAATTCCTAGCGTGTTGTGGGCTAAAAATTAACCTGGGTGTTCCTAGGGGTGGGGGGTGAGGAGCGTCCTAGTGTTGTCTATTTGTGTGGGCGGGGCCATTTGGGTGGTCAAACGGGCAAAATAACGGGAATGGGGCATCCTCAAGCTAAATTGGTGTGCAATAGCCAATGGTTCCGTGTTTGGAATTAGGGTCCAAGCATGCTGTGGGTCAAAAATTGACCTGGATATGCTAGGGATGGTGGAGAGCAGACTAGTATTAGCTGTTTGTGCGGGTGGGACCATTTCGGTGGTTAAATGGACGAAAATGCACGAATGGGGCATTTTCGAGCTAAATCGATGTGTTATAGCCCACGTTTCAGTGGGTGGACCCGAGTTCCAGGAGTGTTGTGGGCCAAAATTAACTTAGGTGTGCCAGGGAGGGTGGGGAGTGGTTTTGTGTTGTCTTTTTGTATGGAAAGGGCCATTTGGGTGGTCAAACAGGTGAAGCGGCACTAATAGGGCATTTTCGAGCCAAATCGGTGTGCTATAGCCTACGGTTTTATGGGTGGTTTCGGGGTTCGGGCGTGTTGTGGACCAAAAATTGACCTGGATATGCTAGGGAGGGTGAGGAGCAGCATAGTGTTATCCGTTTGTGTGGGCGGGGCCAATTAGGTGATCAAATAAGCAAAATAGTGCGAGCGGGGCATTTTGTGGGCGGGGCCATTTGGGTGGTTAAACGGGCGAAATGGCGCAAACAAGCCATTTTTTAGCCAAATCGGTGTGCTAATAGCCTATAATTTTGTGGGTGGGCCTGGGGTCCAGGCATGCTGTGGGTCAAAAATTGCCCTGGGAGTGCCAAGAGGGTGAGGAAAGGCCTAGTGTTGTCCGTTTGTGTGGACGGGGCTATTTGGGTGGTCAAATGGGTGAAACGGCATGAATGGGGAATTTTTGGGCCAAATCGATGTTATAGCCCATGGATCCGTGGGTGAACCGGGAGTCTGGGCGTGTTGTGGATCCAAAATTGATCTAGGCATGCTAGAGAGGGTAGGAAGCGACCTAGTGTTGTCCGTTTGTTTGGGCGGGGCTATTTGGATGGTCAAACGGGTGAAACAGCGCGAACGGGGTAATTTTGAACCAAATCAGTGTGTTATAGCCCACAGTTCCGAGGGTAGGCAAGGGATCTGGGCGTGCTGTGGGCTGAAAATTGACCTGGGCATACCAGGGAGGGTGAAGAGTAGTCTAATGTTGTCTATTTGTATGAACGAGGCCATTTGGGTAGTCAAACGAGCAAAACAGCGCAAACGTAATGCTTTCAAGCCAAATTGGTGTGTCATAGCCTTCGGTTCTTTGGGTGGGCTCGGGGTTTGGGCATACTGTAGGCTAAAAATTGACCTGGCATTCCAGGGAGGGTGAGTAGCAGCCTAGTGTTGTTCGTTTATGTTAGAGGGGCCATTTAGGTGGTCAAACGGACAAAACAGAACAAACAGGGCATTTTCGGGCCAAATCGGTATGCTATGACCCACGATTCCATAGATGGAACCGGGGTCCGGGTGTGCTGTGGTCTGAAAATTGACCCAGGCATGCCAAGGAGTATGGAGAGCGGCCTAGTGTTGTCTGTTTGTGTAGAAGAGGCCATTTGGGTGGTCAAACGGGTGTAACGGCGCGAACGGGGCATTTTCAGGCCAAATTGGTATGCTATAGCCCATGGTTCCATGGGTGGGCCCTAGGGTCTAGGCGTGTTGTTTGTCAAAAATCGATCTAGGCATGCCAGGGAAGGTAGAGAGGTGCCTAGTATTGTCCATTTGTGTGGGCGGTCCCATTTGGGTGGTCAAACAGGCAAAACAGCGTGAATAGAGCATTTTTGAACTAAATCGGTGTGCTATAACCCACGATTTCATAGGTGGGCCCAGGGTCTAGGTGTGTTGTGGGCTGAAAATCGACCTGAGCATGCCAGGAAAGGTTAGAAGCATCCTAGTGTTGTCCGTTTGTCTGGGCAGGGCCATTTTAGTGGTCAAACGGGCAAAAAGGTGTGAACGGGGAATTTTTGAGCCAAATCAGCGTGCTATAGCCCACAGTTCCATGAATGGACCTAGGTTTCGGGTGTGCTGTGGGCCAAAAACTGACTTGTGTATTTCAGGGAAGGAGGAGCATCCTAGTAGTGTCCGTTTGTGTGGGAGGGGCCATTTTGATGGTCAAACAGGCGAAACGATGCGAATGAGGCATTTTCAAGCCAAATTAGTGTGCTACAGTCCACGGTTTCATGGGTGGGCCCAGGGACCGGGAATTCTGTAGGCCAAAAATTGACCTGGGCTAGCCAGGGAGGCTAGGGAGTGGCTTAGTGTTGTTCGTTTGTGTGGATGGGGTCATTTGGGTGGTCAAACGGGTGAAATAGCATGAATGGGGCATTTTCAGGACAAATCGGTGTGCTATAGCCCGCGCTTCCATGAATGGACCAGGGGTCTGGGCGTGTTGTGGGCCAAAACTTAGCCAGGGCATGACAGGGAGGGTGGGGAGCAACCTAGTATTGTCTGTTTGTATGGACGGGGCTATTTAGGTGTTTAAACAGGCGAAACTTTGCGAACGGGGTATTTTCAGGCAAAATCGGTGTACTATAGCCCATGGTTCCATAGGTGGGCCCAAGGTCTGGGTGTGTTATGGGCTAAAAATCGACGTGGGCATGAGAGCGATGGTGGGGAGTGTCCTAGTGTTTTCCGTTTGTGTGGGCGGGGTAATTTGGGTGGTCAAATGAGCGAAAAGGTGCGAATAGGGCATTTTTAGATCCAATCGGTTGCTATAGCCCATGGTTCCGTGGGTGGGCATGGGGTCTGGGTGAGCTGTAGTGGACAAATCAACTCGAGTATGCCAGGGAGGGTGGGGAGCAGCCTAGTATTGTCCGTTTGTGTGAACAGGGGTATTTAGGTGGTCAAACGAGCAAAACGGCATGAAAAAGGCATTTTTAGGTCAAATCGGTGTGCTATAGCCCACGGTTCCGTGGGTGGGACCAGGGTCCAGATGTGTTGTGGATCAAAAATTGATCTGGGCATGCCATAGAGGGCGAAGAGCGGTCTAGTGTTGTCCGTTTATGTGGCGGGGCCATTTGGTTGGTCAAACGAGCCAAACGGTGCGTATGAAGCTTTTTCTGGGAATATCGAGTGTGTTATAGCCCACGGTTCCGTGGGTATGCCCGAGGTTCGGGCGTGCTATAGGCCAAAAATCTACTATGGCATGCCAGGGAGGGTTGGGAGAGGCCTATTGTTGTCCTCCTGTGTGGGGGGCATTTGGGTGGTCAAACTAGCTAAATAACGTGAATGAGGCATTTTCGTGCCAAATCAGTGTGCTATAGCCTAAGGTTCCGTGGGTAGGCACAAGGTCCGGGCATGCTGTGGGTCAAAAATTGGCCTAGGTGGGCCAGGGTGGGTGAGGAGCATCCTAGTGTCATCCATTTGTGAGGCCAGGTCCATTTGGGTGGTCAAACAGGCGAAACGGCACAAATAGGGTATTTTTGGGAAAAATTATTGTGCTATAGCCTATGGTTTTGTAGGTGGGCCCTGGGTCCGGGCGTGCTGTGGGTTGAAAATTGGCGTGGATATGCCAGGGAGGGATAGGAGCGGCCTAGTATTGTCTATTTGGGTGGGCGGGGACATTTGGTTAGTCAAACGGGCAAAACAACGTGAACGAGGCAATTTTGGGCCAAATCAGTGTGTTATAACCCATGATTCTATTAAGGGCCCAGGGTCCGAGCGTGTTGTGGGCCAAAAATTGACCTGGGCATGCCAGAGAAGCTGGGAAGCATCCTAATATTGTTCATTTGTGTGGGCAGGGCCATTTAGGTGGTTAAACGGGCGAAACAACACAAACGAAGCATTTTCTGGCTAAATCGATGTGTTATAGCCAACGGTTCCTTGGGTTGATACGGGGTTCGGGTGTGCTATGGAACGAAAATCGACCTAGGCATGCCAGGGAGTATGGAGAGTGTCCTAGTATTGTTCGTTCATATGGGCGGGGCCATTTAGGTGGTCAAAAATCCAAAACAATACGAACAGGGTTTTTTTGGGCCAAAAATTGACCTGGCATGCCAAGGATGGTGGGGAGAAGCCTAGTGTTGTCCGTTTCTGTGGTTGAGGTCATTTGGATGATCAAACAAGAGAAACGGCACGAACAGGTCATTTTCGGACCAAATTGGTATGCTATAGCCCATGGTTCCATGGGTAGACATGGGCTCCAGGCTTGCTGTAGGCCAAAAATTGACCTGGACGAGCCAGGAAGGGTGGATAATGGCCTAGTGTTGTCCTTTTATATGGTAAGGGCCATTTGGGTGGTCAAACGGGCAAAACGACGTGAACGGGGAATTTTTTAGCCAAATCGGTGTGCTATAGACCACGATTCCATCTGTGGGCCCGGTGTTTGGGCGTTCTGTGGGCTAAAAATTGACTTGGGCATACCAGGAAGAGTGGGTAGTGTCCTAGTGTTGTCCGTTTGTAAGGGCGGGGACATTTGGGAGGTCAAACGGGCAAAACAGCACGAACGGGACATTTTCGAGCAAAATAGTTGTGCTTTAGCCCACCGTTACGTGTATGGGCTCGGGGTTCGGGCATTATGTGGGCCAAAAATTGACCTGGGCATGCCTGAGAGGGGGA
Organism: Capsicum annuum; assembly: GCF_002878395.1. NCBI lineage: Eukaryota > Viridiplantae > Streptophyta > Magnoliopsida > Solanales > Solanaceae > Capsicum > Capsicum annuum. The sequence continues at coordinate 229,091,651 of NC_061121.1, read as the reverse complement.
TAAATGGCCTAGTGTTGTCCGTTTGTATGCACAGGGCCATTTAGGTGATCAAACGAGAAAAACAACATGAACGAAGCATTTTCAGGCCAAATCGGTGTGCTATAGCCCATGATTCCATAGGTGGGCCCGAGTTACAGGCGTGCTGTGGACCAAAAATTGACCTGTGCATGACAGGGAGGGTGGGGAGCATCCTTGTATTATTCGTTTATGTAGGCGGGACCATTTGGGTGGTCAACGGGTGAAACGACGCGAGTGGGGCATTTTCAGGCAAAATCGGTGTGCTATAGGCCACGATTTCATGGGTGGTGATAACGCTCAACTTACACCTCAAATTAGTGTAAGGCGGTCGTCGTCAATATATTTATCCAACTTTGGAGTCGGGTTCGAATCCACAGGGAACAATGTGAGTGGAGATTAAGCTAATCTGAAGCTATAGCTACAAGTTCAATTCAAACATATGGTACGAAAATATAAAATTAAGATGGGGGTTTTCAAAGTATCAAGTAATGTTGTCATTTCAATATTAATGTTTGTAATAAATATAAATGGTAAACCATAGCTATGTTCACCAGGGGTTTCGGGAATTGACAGATACTAGGTAATGCTAGAGATTCTCGGAATGATTAGAACAGCAGAATATCCCTAACGATTATACTATCTGACTTATCTCTCGACCTCACCAGACAATTTATTATCTAATTCTCTCGAACTTAGATAACTTATCTATTTCCAATAGGATGTTATCTCAGGTAGATTAATCCAGTTACGGCATTATCATTAAACAGAAGGTTGGTAGCTTCCGAGTCTCCATTGATAATTCACGTTCTCTAGTCTATTTCTCTGTTAGAAGCAAATAAACCTAAGGCATAACCTATTGTTTGCAACCACTAGATTTCAGTTAAAACAACAGAATTTCAAGATGTTCCACTACTCTTTGAGTCCGTTAAACACCTAGTATCATATCAAACCCTAATCCATGGATCCCATAACCCCAGCTAATGGAATTAGCCGCTCATGATTTGATGAACGAAATCAAAAGTTGAATTCATAATGATAAGGATAACTTACGATTAGATGGAAAACAACAACTAGTTTCTTCGATGGAATCACAAGGTAGAAACCCAAAAATAGTTGATAAAAAACAAGAAGAATAATTGATGTAAGATAGAAATGTTACGTGCCTCTCTTCCCTACGTTAATTGTCTAATAGATGAATTATGAATCAATCAAAAACCCTAAAAGATGTTATTTATACTAAAGCCTAGTTAAGGTAATAAAACAACAAAATCACAGTTGGGCTTGGATTTAGATAACGGCATATTGGTGTTGATCGTCAGGCTTTTGACGGCGTCTCAGCTATGTCGTCAGAAGTCGTGCCTTCTTAACCTATTCTGCCTCACTCTGACGATGTCCTCAGATGGCTTACCAGAGGGGTGACGGCGTGTAGCAAATATCGTTAGACCTTCAGCTTATTTCACCATGTTATGTCCCACTTGATAGCATCTTTTGATGGCTTACCACACTTGTGATGACATATTAAGAATGTCGTCTACTTCATCTAGCAACTCTTCTTTGCTGTTCTTCCTGACACCTTTTTCTGGTAACTTACCACATCTCTGACAACTTGCAAGAAATGTCGTCAGGCTCATATCAGCTCACTTGTACCAGATTTTATTGTTTTGCTCCATTGTTATTTATTTCTGTGCATCTTGACTTTCCTAAGAAATCTTAAGAAATAACATCAAAAACACCAATAATTACTTAAGAACTTACAATTATTTCAAGTTAAAAAGTCTTAAATGTGCTACAAAAATCTAGCACATCAGGTGGGCCTGAGGTTCGAGCATCCTCTAGGTCAAAAATCAACCTGGGCATGCCAAGGAGGGTGGGGAGTGGCTTAGTGTTGTTCGTTTGTGTGGGCAGGGCCATTTGGGTGGTCAAACGAGTGAATCAATGTGAAAGGGTTTTTTTAGGCCAAATCAGTGTGTTATAGCCCACGGTTCGGTTGGTAAGCCCGGGGTCCGGGCATGCTGTAGGTCAAAAGTCGACCTGGGTGTGCATGGGAGAGTTAGGAGCTGTCTAGTATTGTCTTTTTGTATGTACGGGGATATTTGGGTGGTTAAACAGGTGAAACTACATGAACGGGGCATTTTTTAGCCAAATCCGTGTGATGTATCCCATGATTTTATGGGTGAGCACCAGGTTCAGGCGTGCTATAGGTTAAATATCGACCTGGACATGCCAAGGAGGATGAGAAGAGGCCTAGTGTTGTCCGTTTGTGTGGGCGGGGCTATTTGGGTTGTCGAAAGGGTGAAACGGTGCGAACGTGGTGTTTTCGGGCCAAATCGGTGTGCTATAGCCCTAAATTCCATAGGTGGGCTTGGGGTCTAGGCATGTTGTGGGCCAAAAATTGACTTGGACGTGCCAGGGAGGGTGGGGAGTGACCTAGTCATGTCCGTTTGTCTGGGCAGGGCCATTTGGGTGGTCAAACGGGCGAAAAGGTGCAAACGGGGCATTTTGGGGCGAAATTAGTGTACTATAGACAACAGTTCCGTGGGTGGGCTTGGGGTTCGGGTGTGCTATAGGCCAAAAATCAACTCGGGTATACCAGGGAGGAGGGATCCATCTAGTGTTGTTCATTCGTGTGGGAGGGACCATTAGGGTGGTCAAACGAGAAAAATGACAAGAATGAGGCACTTTCTAGCCAAATCAGTGTGCTATAGCCCACAGTTTCGAGGGTGGGCCTAGGGTCTGGGCGTACTGTGAGCCAAAAATTTGACCTGGGTGTGCCAGGGAGGCTATGGAGCGGCTAGTGTTATTCTTGTATATGGGTGGGGTTATTTTGTTGGTCAAATGGGCAAAACATTATGAATGGGGCATTTACGGGCTAAATCGATGTGCGATAGCCCACGGTTCCTTGGGAGGATTCGGGGTTCGGGCATGTTGTGGGCTAAAAATCAACCTGGGCGTGCCAGGGAGTGTGGAAATCTGCTTAGTATTGTCCGTTTGTACGGGTGGGGCAGTTTGGGAGGTTAAATAGGCAAAACGATGCAAATAGGGCATTTTTGAGCCAAATTGGTGTGCTATAGCTCACGGTTCCGTAGGTGGGATCAGGGTTCGGGTGTGTTGTGGGCTAAGAATTTACCTGGACATGCCAGGGATAGTGGGGAGTGGCCTAGTGTTGCCATTTATATGGGTAGGGTCATTTGAGTGGTTAAACGAGCTAAGCTATGTGAACTGGGCATTTTTCGGACCAAATCGATATGCTATAGCCCACGGTTCCATGGTTGGGCCCACGATACGGGCGTGCTGTAGACCAAAAATTGACCTAGGTAAGCCAGGGAGGGTAGAGAGCGGCCTAGTGTTATACGTTTATATGGACTAGGCTATCTGTGTAGTCAAATGGGAAAAACGATATGAACGGGGCATTTTCAGGCTAAATCGGTGTGCTATTACTAACGGTTCCATGGGTGGGACCAGGGTCCGAGCGTGTTGTGAGCCAAAAATTGACCTGGGCATTCCAGGGAGTGTAGGGAGCGGTCTAGTGTTTTCCATTCATATTGGCGAGGCTATTTAGGTAGTCAAACGGGCAAAACGGTGCAGACGGGACATTTTCAGGCTAAATCGGTGTGTTATAGCCCACAGTTTAGTAGGTGGGCCAGAGGTTCGGGCGTGCTAGGTCAAAAATTAAACAGAGCGTGCCAGGCAGGGTCGGGAGAGGCTTAGTATTGTCTGTTTGTATGGTCGGGGCCATTTGGGTGGTCAAACGAGCTAAATTGCGTGAACGGGGCATCTTCGGGCCAAATAGATGTTCTACAGCCCACGGTTCTGTGGGTGGGCTCAAAGTTTGGGCGTGCTATAGGTAAAAAATTAACCTAGGTAGGACAGGGTGTGTGATGAGTGGCCTAGTGTTGTCTGTTTGTGTGGGCGTGTCTATTTGGGTGGTCAAACAGGTAAAATACGCAAATGGGGCATTTTCAAGTAAAATTGGTATGCTATAGCCCACGGTCACATGGGTGGGCCCTAGGTTTGGGCATTCTGTGGGCCAAAAATTGACCTAGGCATGCCAGGGAGAATGGGGACAGGCCTAGTATTGTCCTTTTGTATGGGCAGAGCCATTTGGGTTGTCAAACGGGCAAAACAACGCGAACGGGCTATTTTCAGGCTAAATCAGTATGCTATAGCCCATGGTTTCATGGGTGGGCCCAGGGTTCAGGTGTGTTGTGGGCCAAAAATTGACCTGAGGGTGCCAGGGAGGGTGGGGAGAGGCCTAGTGCTGTTCGATTATCTGGGTGGGCCTATTTGGGTGGTCAAATAGGCAAAATGGCGCGAATGTAGCATTTTTAGGAAAAATCGGTGTGTTGTAGCCAACGGTACAGTGGGTGGGCCCGAGGTTCGGGAGTGCTGTGGTCCAAAAATCAACCTGTATATGCCAGGGAGGGGGAAGCATCCTATTTTTGTCCGTTTGTGTGGGAAAGTCCATTTGTGTGGTCAAACGGACAAAATGACATGAATGAGGCATTTTCGAGCCAAATCAGTATGCTATAGCCTTCAGTTCCGTGGGTGGGCCCAGGATCCAGGAGTGTTTGAGCCAAAAATTGACCTGGGCTTCCTAGAGAGGCTACGGAGTGGCCTAGTGTTGTCTGTTTATGTGGGCGGGGACATTTGGGTGGTCAAATTAGAGAAACGGCGTGAACGGGGCATTGTCGGGCCAAATCGATGTTCTATAGCCTACGGTTCCTTGGGTGGATTCGGAGTTTGGGATGCTATGGATCGAAAATTGACCTAGGCATACCATAAAGTATGGGGAGTGGCCTAGTATTCTCTGTTTGTTTGGGCAGGGTAATTTGGGTTGTCAAACAGGCAAAACGATGTGAACGGCGTATTTTTGGGAAAAATAGGTATGCTATAGCCCATGGTTCCGTGGGTGGGCTCGGTGTCCAGGCGTGTTATGGGCTAAAAATTGACCTGGGATTACCAGGGAGGGTGGGAAGCATCCTAGTGTTTTCCGTATGTGTGGGCGGGGTCATTTGGATGGTCAAACAAGCGAAACAGCGCGAACTGGGCATTTTCAGAAAGAATAGGTATGCTATAGCCCACGGTTCTTTGGGTGGGCACGGGGTCTGGGCTGCTGTAGGCAAAAAATTGACCTGGGCATACCAGGGAGGGAGAAAAGTGACTTAGTGTTATCCATTTGTATGGGCGTGTCCATTTGAGGAATCAAATGGGCAAAACAGCGCGAATGAGGCAATTTTGAGCCAAATCGACATGCTAAAGCCCAAGGTTCCATGGGTAAGAAAGGGTTCGGGCTTGCAGTGGTCCAAAAATTAACCTGGGCATACTTGGGAGGGCAAAAAGCAGCCTAGTATTGTACATTTGTGTAGGTAGGGCCATTTGGATGGTCAAACAGGCGAAACGGCATGAATAGGGAATTTTTAAGCCAAATCAATGTGTTATAGCCCACGGTTTCATGGGTGCGTGCAGGGTCTAGGCGTGCTGTGGGACTAAAATCGACCTGAGCATTCCAGGGTGTGTTGGGAGAGGCCTAGTGTTGTCCGTTTGTCTAGGTAGGTCCATTTGGGTGGTCAAACAGGAGAAACGGCGTGAACGGGATATTTTCGGACCAAATCAGTGTGCTATAGCCCATGGTTTTGTGGGTGGGCCTGGGATCCGGCCATTCTGTGGGCATAAAATCGACTTGGGTGCTCTAGGAAGGGTGGAGAATAGCCTAGTGTTTTCCGTCTGTGTTGGTGGGGCTATTTGGGTGGTCAAACGGGCGAAACAGCAGGAACAGGGCTTTTTCGGGCCAAATTTGTGTGTTAGAGCCCACGAATCCGTAGGTACGCCCGGGGTTCGGGATTGTAATGGGATGAAAATCAACTTGGACATTCCAGGGAGACTGGGTAGCATCCTAGTGTAGCCCGTTTGTATCGGCGAAGCCATTTGGGTGGTCAAACAGGCGAAATAGCGCAAACAGGGCATTTTTATGCCAAATCGGTGTGCTAAAGCCCACGGTTCCATGGGTGGGGTAGGCGTGCTGTGGGCTGAATTTCAACTTGGGCATGCTAGGGAGGGTGAGGAACGGCCTGGTACTATCCGTTTGTGTAGGAGGAGTCATTTGGGTGGTCAAATAGGCAAACCGGCGCAAATGGGGCATTTTTGGGCCAAATCGTTGTGCTTAAGCCGCGGTTTCAATGATGGGCTCAGGGTTCGGGCATTTTTTGGGCCAAAAATCAACCTGGGCATGCCAGGGAGGGTAGAAAGCGGCCTATTATTGTCTTTGTGTGTAGGTGGGGTCATTTGGGTTGTCAAACGGGAGAAATGGCGTGAAAGGGGCATTTTCGAGCCAAATCGGTGTGCTATAGCCCACGGTTCCATAGGTGGGACCACGGTACGGACATGCTGTGGGTTAAAAATTGACCTGGGCATGCCAAAGAGGGTGGGAAGAGGTCTAGTGTTATCCGTTTGTGTGGGCGGGGCTATTTGGTTGGTCAAATGGGCCAAACAGCGCAAATGGGGCATTTTCTAGCCAAATCTAGTGAGCTATAGCCCACGGTTCCGTGGGTGTGTTCGAGGTTCGGGCATGCTATAGGCTGAAAGTTAACCACAGCCTGCTAGGGAGGGTTGGGAGAGGCCTAGTGTTGTCCGTTTGTGTGGGCGGTGCCATTTGGGTGGTCAAACAAGCTAAACAATGCGAATAAGGCATTTTCAGGCCAAATCAGTGTGCTATAGCCCATAGTTCCATGGGTGGGCCCAAGGTTCGGGCATGCTGTGGGCCAAAAATTGACCTAGATGGGCTAGGGTAGGTGAGAAGCAGCCTAGTGTCATCTATTTGTGAGGGAAGGTCCATTTGGGTGGTCAAACAGGCGAAACGGCGTGAATGGGGTATTTTTGGGAAAGTTCAATGTGCTATAGCCCACAGTTTTATGGGTGGGCCCTAGGTCCAGGCGTGCTGTGGATTGAAAATTAAAGTGGATATGCCAGGGAGGGTCGGGAGTGGCCTAGTATTGTCTGTTTGGGAAGGCGGGGACATTTGGTTGGTCAAACGGGTAAAACAACATAAACGGGGCATTTTTGAGCCAAATTAGTATTCTATAACCCATGATTCTGTTAAGGGCTTGGGGTCCAAGCGTGTTGTGGACCAAAAATTGATATGGGCATGCCAGGAAAGCTAGGGAGAAGCCTAATATTATTTGTTTGTGTGGGCAGGGCCATTTGGTGGTCAAACAGGCAAAACAACACAAATGGGGTATTTTCAGGCCAAATCGATTGATATAGCCAACGGTTCCTTGGGTTGATCCGGGGTTTGGGTGTTTTGTGGGATGAAAATTGACCTGGGCATTCCAGGGAGTGTGGGGAGCGTCCTAGTATTGTCTGTTTGTATGGACGGGGCCATTTATGTGGTCAAACAAGCAAAACAATGTGAACAGGGTATTTTCGAGCCAAATCGGTGTGCTATAGCCCACAGTTCTATGGGTGGGCTTAGGGTCCAGGCATTTTTGGGGCCAAAAATCGACCTGAGCATGCCAGGGATGGTGGGGAGCAGCCTAGTGTTGTCCGTTTATGTGGGCGGGGTCATTTGGATGGTTAAACGAGTGAAACGGCGTGAACAGGGCATTTTCAGACTAAATCGGTGTGCTATAGCCCACGGTTCTGTGGGTGGGAATGGGCTCCGGGCTTGTTGTAGGCCAAAAATTGACCTGGACGAGTCAGGGAAGGTGGAGAACAGACTAGTATTGTCCGTTTATGTGGCAGGGCCATTTGGGTGGTTAAACGAGCAAAACGGCATGAACGGGCTATTTTGGGGCCAAATCGGTGTGCCATAGACCACGGTTCCATTGGTGGGCATGGTGTTCGGGCATACTATGGACCAGAACTTGACTTGGGCATGCCAGGAAGAGTGGGGTGTGACCTAGTGTTGTCATTTTGTATGGGAGGGGCCATTTGGGAGGTCAAACGGGCGAAACAGCACGAATGGGATATTTTTGAGCAAAATAGTTATGCTTTAACCCATGGTTACTGTGTGGGCCCGGGGTTCAGGTATTTTATAGGTGAAAAATTAACCTGGGCATGCCTGAAAGAGGGGGAAATGGCCTAGTGTTGTTCGTTTGTATGGGCGGGGCCATTTGGGTGGTCAAACGGGGGAAACGGTATGAACGGGTCATTTTCAGGCCCAATCAGTGTGCTATAGCCTATGATCCATGGGTAGGCCCGGGTTACGGGCGTGCTGTGGACCAAAAATTGACCTGGGCATGCCAGGGAGGGTGGGGAGCATCCTAGTATTATCCTTTTATGTGGGCGGGACCATTTGAGTGGTCAACGGGCAAAATGACCCAAATGAGGCATTTTTAGGCAAATTCGGTGTGCTATAGGCCATGGTTTCATGGGTAGGCCCGAGGTTCAGGCATTCTCTTGGTCAAAAATCAACTTGGGCATGGCAAGGAGGGTTTGGAATGGTTTAGTGTTGTCCATTTGTGTGGACGGGGCCATTTGGGTGGTCAAACGAGTGAAATGATGTGAACGGGATTTTTTTGGGCTAAATTAGTGTGCTATAGCCCACGGTTCCTTTGTGAGCCCGGGGTCCGGGCTTGCTGTAGGTTGAAAGTCGACCTGGGCATGCATGGAAGGGTAAGGAGTGGTCTAGTGTTTTCTGTTTGTGTAGGCGGAGCTATTTGGGTGGTCAAACAGGTGAAACGGCACGAACGGGCCATTTTTGGGCTAAATCAGTGTGCTATATACCACGGTTTCGTGGGTGAGCCCCGGTTTCGGGCGTGCTGTAGGCGAAAAATTGACCTAGGTGTGCCAGAGAGGATGAGAAGTGGCCTAGCATTGTCTGTTTATGTAGGCGAGTCTATTTAGGTTGTTGAAAGGGTGAAATGGCTTGAACGTGGCATTTTTGGGCCAAATCGGTGTGCTATAGCCCAGAATTCCGTAAGTGGGCTTGGGTTCTAGGCATTTTGTGGGCTAAAAATTGACTTGAGAGTGCCAAGGAGGGTAGGGAGTGGCCTAGTCTTGTCCATTTGTCTGGGTAGGGGCCATTTGGGTGGTCAAACGGGCAAAAAAGCTCGTATGGGGCATTTTTAGGCCAAATTGGTGTGCTATAGCCCACGGTTCTGTGGGTGGGCCTAG
>NC_061121.1:229049281-229079522 GCF_002878395.1 Capsicum annuum | reverse complement strand
AAGGGATAGTGGGGAGCGGCCTAGTGTTGCCATTTGTATGGGCAGGGTTATTTGAGTGGTTAAATGAGCTAAGCTACATGAATTGGGCATTTTCGGACCAAATCGATATGCTATAGCCCACGGTTCCATGGGTGGGCACGGGCTCCGGGCGTGCTGTGGGTCGAAAATTGACCTGGATAAGCTAGGGAGGGTAGGGAGCAGCCTAGTGTTATACGTTTGCATGGGCAGGGCCATCTGGGTGGTCAAACGGGCAAAACGATGTGAATGGGGCATTTTCAGGCTAAATCGGTGTGCTATTGCCAACGGTTCCGTGGGTAGGACCAGGGCCTGGGCGTGCTGTAAGCCAAAAATCAACCTGAGCATGATAGGGAGTATTCTAGTGTTGTCTGTTCATATGGGTGGGGCCATTTGGGTGGTCAAACGGGCGAAACGGCGCGAATGGGGCATTTTCAGGCCAAATCGGTGTGCTATAGCCCACAGTTCAGTAGTTGAGCCAGAGGTTCGGGCATGCTATAGGTCAAAACTCGAACAGAGCATGCCAGGAAGGGCGGGAGAGGCCTAGTGTTGTCTGTTTTTATGGTCGGGGCCATTTGGGTGGTCAAACGAGCTAAATAGCACGAACGAGGCATCTTTGGGCCAAATTGATGTTCTACAGCCTACGATTCCGTGGGTGGGCTTGGAGTTCAGGCGTGATGTGAGTAAAAAATTGAACAAGATGGGCAAGGGTAGCTGGGGAGTGGCCTAGTGTTGTCTATTTATGTGGAAGTATCCATTTGGGTGGTCAAAAAGGTGAAATGTACAAACGGGGCATTTTTAGGCAAAATTGGTGCGCTATAGTCCACGGTCACGTGGGTGGGCCCCGGGTCTGGGCGTTCTGTGGGCCAAAAATTGACCTTGGCATGCCAGGGAGGATGGGGAGAGGCCTAGTGTTGTCCGTTTGTATGGGCGGAGCCATTTGGGTTATCAAACGGGCAAAACAGCGCTAACGGGCCATTTTCGGGGTAAATGAGTGCGTTATAGCCCACGGCTTCATAGGTGGGCCCAAGGTCCGAGCGTGTTGTGGGCCAAAAATTGACCTGAGCATGTTAGGGAGGGTGAGGAGAGGAATAGTACTGTCCGATAGTCTAGGTGGGGCTATTTGGGTGGTAAAACGAGAAAAATGGCGCGAATGGAGTATTTTTGGGAAAAATCGGTGTGCTATAGCCCACGGTGCCGTGGGTGGGCCCGGGGTTCGAGAGTTCTGTGGGCCAAAAATTAACCTGTACATGCCAGGGAGGGGGAAACATCCTAGCGTTGTCCGTTTGTGTAGGAGAGGCCATTTGGGTGGTCAAACGGGCAAAACGGCACAAATGAGGCATTTTTGAGCCAAATCAGTGTGCTATAGCCCACAGTTCCATGGGTGGGCCTAGGATCCAAGTGTGTTTGAGCCAAAAATTGACCTGGGCATGACAGAGAAGCTAGGAAATAGCCTAGTATTATCCGTTTGTATGGCAGGGCTATTTGGATGGTCAAATGAGAGAAACGGCGCGAACGGGGCATTTTCGAGCCAAATCGATGTTCTATAACTCACGGTTCCTTGGGTGGATTCGGAGTTCGGCCTGCTGTTGGCCAAAAATCAACCTGGGCATACCAGTAAGAGTGGGGAGTAACCTAGTATTCTCCGTTTGTGTGGGAAAGGCAATTTGGGTTGTCAAACAGGAAAAATAATGTGAACGGCGTATTTTTGCACAAAATCGGTGTGCTATAGCCCACAGTTCCGTGGGTAGGCTCAGTGTCCGGGCCTGTTATGGGCTGAAAATTGACCTCGGATTGCCAGGAAGGGTGGGGAGCGGCCTAGTGTTGTCCATTTGTGTGGGCGGGGTTATTTGGGTGGTCAAACGAGTGAAATAGAGAGAACTCGGCATTTTTGGAAAGAATCAGTTTACTATAGCCCACGGTTCTGGGGGTGGGCACGGGGTCTAGGCGTGCTGTAGGCCAAAAATTGACCTGGGCATGCCAGGGAGGAGAAGGAGAAACCTAGTGTTATTCATTTATGTGGGTGGGGCCATTTGACTAGTCAAACAAGTGAAACGGCGCGAATGAGGCAATTTTGAGCCAAATCGATGTGCTAAAGCCCATGGTTTCGTGGGTGGGCCAAGGGTTCAGGTGTGCAGTGGGCCAAAAATTGACCTGGTCGTGCCTGGGAGGGCGGGACGAAGCCTAGTATTGTATGTTTCTGTGGGTAGAGCTATTTGGATGGTCAAATAGGCGAAACAGTACAAATAGGGAATTTTCAAGCCAAATCGATGTGCTATAGCCCACGGTTCTGTGGGTGCGCCCGGGGTCCGGGAGTGCTGCGGGCCTAAAATTGACTTGAGCATTCCAAGGTGGTTTGGGAGAGGCCTAGTGTTGTCCGTTTGTTTGGTCGAGGCCATTTAGGTGGTTAAACGGGTGAAACGGCGTAAACGTGGTATTTTCAAGCCAAATCAGTGTATTATAGCCCACGGTTTTGTAGGTGGGCCTGGGGTTCGGGCGTGCTGTGGGCCAAAAATTGACCTGGGCATGCTAAGGAGGGTGGAGACCAGCCTATTGTTTTCTGTTTATGTGGGTGGGGCTATTTGGGTGGTCAAACAGGCGAAACGGCATGAACAAGGTTTTTTCGGGTTAAACCTGTGTGCTATAGCCCCTGGTTTCGTGGGTGGGCCCAGGGTCTGGGCTTGTAATGGGCTGAAAATTAACTTAGGCGTTCTAAGGAGGCTGGGGAGCGTCCTAGCGTAGTCCGTTTGTATGGACGGAGCCATTTGGGTGGCCAAACAGGCAAAATGGCTCAAACGGGGCATTTTTGTGCCAAATCGGTGTGGTAAAGCCCACGGTTTCATGGGTGGGCCAGACGTGCTATGGGCTAAATTTCAACCTGGATGTGCCAGGGAGAGTAGGGAATGGCCTAGTGTTGTCTGTTTGTGTAGGAAGAGCTATTTGGGTGGTCAAACGGGCAAAGGGGCACAAACAGGGCATTTTTGGGCTAAATCGGTGTGCTTTAGCCTGCGGTTTTGAGGGTGGGCTCGGGGTCTGGGCATTGTTTTTGCCAACAATCAACCTGGGCATGCCAGGGAAGGTGACGAGCGGCCTAGTATTGTATTTTTGTATGGGCGGGGTTATTTGAGTCGTCAAACAGGTTAAATGACGTGAACGGGGCATTTTAAGGCCAAATCGATGTGCTATAGCTCATGGTTCTGTGGGTGGGATCGTGGTCTGGGCATGTTGTGTGCCAAAAATTGACCGCATGTGCCAGGAAGGGTGGGGAGCGGACTAGTGTTGTCCGTTTTGATGGGCGGGTCTATTTTGGTTGTCAAACTGGTGAAATGTCTCGAACAGGGTGTTTTTAGGCCAAATTTGTGTGCTATTGCCCACGATTCCGTGGGTGGGCCTGGGGTCAGAACGTGATGTGGGCCAAAAATCGATATGGGCATGCCAGGGAGGGTGGGGACCAGCCTAGTATTTTTCGTTTGTATGGGAGAGACTATTTTGGTGGTCAAATGGGCGAAACGGCATGAACAAGGCTTTTTTGGGACAAATCTGTGTGCTATAGCCCACGGTTTCGTGGGTGGGCTCGGGGTCCGGGCTTGCTATGGGCTAAAAATCAACTTGGGTATGCCAGGGAGGCTGGGGATCATACTAGTATAGTCCGTATGTGTGGTCGGAGCCATTTGGGTGGTTAATTAGGCTAAATAGCGCAAACGGGGCATTTTTGGGCCAAATCAGTGTGCTATTGCCCACGGTTCCATGGGTAGGCCCAGGGTTCGGGCGTGATGTGGGTCAAAAATCAACCTGGGCATGCCAGGAAGGGTAGGGAATGACCTAGTGTTATCCGTTTGTATGGGAAGAGCCATTTGGGTGGTCAAACGGGCAAACCGGCGCAGACAGGGCACTTTTGGGCTTAATCGGTGTGCTATAGCCCATGATTTCATGGGTAAGCCCGAGGTTTGAGCGTGCTTTGGGCCAAAATTCAACCTAGGCATGCCAGGTAGGGTGGATACTAGCCAAGTCTTGTATGTTTTTTTGGACGAGGTCATTTGGGTGGTGAAACAAGCAAAATGGCATGAACGGCACACTTTTGGGCAAAATCGATATGTTATAGCCCACAGTTTCATGGGTGGGGCTGGGGTTTAGGTGTGATGTGGGCCAAAAATCAACCTACACGTGCCAGGGTGGGTGGGAAGCAAACTAGTGTTGTCTGTTTGGGTGGGCGGGGCTATTTCGGTGGTCAAATAGGTGAAACGGTGTGAATGGGGCATTTTCAGGCCAAATCAGTGTGCTATAGCCTGCGGTTTCATGGGTGGGCTCGAGGTTCGGGTGTACTGTGGGCTGAAAATCAACCTGGGCATACTAGGGAGGGTGGGGAGTGTCCTAGTGTTGTTTGATTGTGTGGGATGGGCCATTTCGGTGTTCAACCGAAATCAGTGTGCTATAGCCTACAGTTCCATGGAAGGGCCCGAGGTCCGAGCGTGCCGTGTGCGAAAAATCAACTTGGGCATGCCAAGAAGGGTAGAGAGAAGCCTAGTGTTTATTGTTTGTGTGCACGGGGCCATTTGGGTGGTCAAACGAGCAAAATGGTGCAAATGGCGCATTATCGGGCCAAATCGATGTGCTATTGCCTACAGTTCCATGGGTGGGCCCGAAAAATGGTGTGTTGTGGGCCTAAAATTGACCTAGGCATGACAGGGATGGTTGGGAGCGGCCTAATATTGTCCGTTTGTGTGGGAGGCACCATTTGGGTGGTCAAACAGGCGAAACGGCACTAACGAGGCATTTTCTGGCCAAATCAGTGTGCTATATCCCATGGTTCTGTGTGTGGGCCCAGGGTCTGGGCGTGTTGTGGGCTAAATACCTGGGTATTTGAGAGAGGGTGGGGAGCAATATAGTGTTTTCTATTTGAGTGTGCGGGTCCATTTGGGTGGTCAAACGGGTGAAACAGCACGAACGGGGCCTTTTTGAGCCAAATCGGTGTGCTATTGCCCACAGTACTGTGACTGGGCTAGGGTTTTATGTGTACTGTGGGCAAAAAATTGACTTGGGCATGCCAAAGAATGTTGAGAGAGGACTAGTATTATCCATTTGTATGTGCAGGTCCATTTGGGTGGTCAAACGGGCAAAACAGCACGAATAGGGGATTTTCAGGCCAAATCAGTGTACTATAGCCCACGATTTCGTGGGTGGGCCCGGGTTCCAGGCATGTTGTGCACTAAAAATTGACTTGGTCAATCTACGGTGGGTTGGTAATAGCCTAGTGTTGTTCGTTTATTTGGGAGGGGCCATTTGGGTGGTCATACAGGCAAAACGGTGTGAACAGGGTATTTTTGGGCCAAATCAATTTGCTATAGACCAGGGTTTCAAGGGTAGCCCGGGGTTCGGGCGTGCTGTGGGCCAAAAATTAACCTGGTATGTCAGGGTGGGTGGGGAGAGGCCTTGTGTTATCCGTTCGTATGGGCGGGCTATTTGGTTGTCCAGACAAGAGAAACGGCGCAAACGGGATGTTTTCAGGCCAAATCAGTGTGCTATATCCCACAGCTCTATGGGTGGGACTGGTATTCGGGCGTGCTATTGTTAATATAGTTGGGTTATATATTAACAATGATTGCTTACATTCTCATAAGAGAGGTGTAGTTTGAGTGTTATCAAAAATGGCGTCGTTGCCGGGGAATACGGTTGTAAATTAAAGTTTGTGTGCACTAATTGACTGTTAGTCAAGTTTCCTAGTTTTATGTTTATTTGTTGTTTTTGTTTTCTGCAAGACTTTTGTGGGGTATACCAAGAACCAGAAGTTCCGAAGGACCATTATTACCATTTAATCTGAAACCGTAACTAATCGGTAGAATGGAAGACCAGCTGGAGGCTGACAGGTTAGCAGCCTTAGCTAAAGCTCAGGTGAATGTACAGAATATCGGTCAACAAGTACAAAATCCAAATCTTGAGGAAAAAGATTTGGGAGATGAGGAGTTGCTGAACCTTGGTAACCTAAGGCGTGCAGAGCAAATAGTTGCACCAATACAGCGTAATGCTAATAGGAACCGTCCATTCTGAGGAAGGCAAGATCACCAGATGATCCAGTATGACCTCAACGATGATGATAATGGAATAAATGGAGCAGGTGAAATGGGTGCAATTATTCCTCCACCATTAGCACTAGGGGCAAAATTCAACATTACGAGTACTATGATTCAACTCCTTAATCTGAATGGTTTGTTTGGAGGCCTTTCTGGGGATGACCCGAACTTGCATCTGGTGAACTTTGTCACCATCTGTAAATCTTTTGATAACCCAGGAGTGGGTCATAATTCTATCCATTTAAGATTATTTCCATTGTCTCTGTCTGGGGAGGCACCATTGTGGCTTAATGAGCTGACACCCAATTCAATCATCAACTGGAGGCATTTGAAAGGTGCTTTCCTAGAAAGGTTCTTTCCATCTTCCAGAAGGGTACAGTTGAGGGATAAGATGAGTAACTTTAGACAGCTCCCAACTGAAGCCTTGCATGAAACCTAGGAGAGATTCAAAAAGAAATTGATGCAGTGTCCGAACTACAATATGACCAACATACACTTGATGGAGACTTTGTACAGGGCTCTTAACTCTGTGACAAAACCAATTATAGATAATGATGGTGGTGGTTCGTTTGTTGATCTTACATTCCCAGAGGCTTCAGAAATGCTAGAGAGAATGACCAAATAGAGTCAGGCATGGCATACCAGAGACTCTGTGGTAGCAACCCCCACTGTTTCTATGGGTATGACTATGGATCAATGCAGAAGAAACGAGGAGTGTGATCAAGACATGGCTCACCTAAAAATACAGATGGACTTGCTAACCAAGTATTTACTATCAGATAAAGCTGAGAAAGTGAAGGTTGTGGGATCACAGGGAAAAGTAGAGTCTGACACAGAAGAAGAGGAGAACTATGTAAACAATCAGGGGGGTTTCTAAGGCAATAGCCAATGAAATCAAGGTCGGACTTACTATGACAAGGCTGGATATAAGAATTAGGAGCAAGGAAATTAGAGGAGCAATAATGATAGGAGCAGGTTATATGTCCCTCCTGGAAATCGTAAGGCTGCTACAACAAGTTATAAAAAGATGTCCATGGAGGATATGATTGCTAAATTGTTAAAGGGAGTAGAGGCTACCAACTCAGGGGTGACTACCATGAAGAATTATCTATCCTTTATTAGTCAGTTAGTAAACTCGCACTCTACTACGATCAAACAGCTGGAACAGTAAATGAGCCAACTCTTTGTAGTACTGAACCAGAGGAAGAGTGGAACATTACCTAGTGATACGGTCCAGAATTCGCAGAATGATGGCTCATGTATGGCGATTACCACTAGAAGTGGTAAGATATCACCTGGCCCTTCTGTGGGCAAAAATATAGTTGATGAGGTAGTAGATGATGAACCGGAAGAAGGTGTTCTAATGGAGGCTGAGAAGCTGGACAACCCTATTGATGCCTTAGAAAAGGGAAAAGAGAAGGAGAAGGAGGTAGTGGTTACCACTATTCCAAAACCATCACCTCCTTTCCTCAATGATTGAAGAAAAAAATTAATGATGCAAAATTCAGTAAGTTCATGGCAATGCTCAAGCAATTGACAGTGAATGTGCCATTGGTTGAGGCACTGGAGCAAATTCCAGGATATGCTAAGTTTATAAAGGATCTGTTGACAAAGAAAAAGGTTGTAAGCTATGAGCCGGTGGACAATCTCCACTATTGCAGTGTTGTTTCTACACGATCCTTACTGCAGAAGAAGGCCGACCCTGGAGCATTCACTATTCCATGTATAATCAGGCCTCTCGATATTGCTAAGTCCCTATGTGATCTGGGGGTGAGCATAAATCTGATGCTACTATCCGTGTATAGAAAGTTGGGTTCGGGAGATCCGACCATGACAAATATGCGGCTGGTGATGGCGGATAGGTCTGTAAAGCGGCCAATAGGAATACTACATGATGTATTGGTAAAGGTGGCCAAATTTATACTTCCTACTGATTTAGTAGTCCTTGACTGTGATATGAACTTTGAAGCACCCATTATTTTGGGTAGACCATTCCTCATAACTGGGAGTGTGATAGTAGATATAGAGCTGAATGAGCAAGATTCGCAATGCACTCACCCATGACATAGCAAAAGGAGATGAGTGGTTT
Source organism: Capsicum annuum (assembly GCF_002878395.1). Lineage (NCBI taxonomy): Eukaryota > Viridiplantae > Streptophyta > Magnoliopsida > Solanales > Solanaceae > Capsicum > Capsicum annuum. Next base: position 229,071,350 of record NC_061121.1, on the reverse strand, counting down.
CTCAATCGTGGATGTATTCTATGAAGATGATAAAAAGGTATTAGTAGGTTGTCTTGACGAAGTCTGAGTAGTCAAGATAACCGAGTCATGCTGCAACACTAAATCAGGCGCTATTGGGAGGCAACCCAAAATTTTTATGTTTTCAAGCAAAGTGTTTTTATTTTTGTAGTTAGGTTCTAGTACAATGAAGGTGAAACTGATATAGTCAGCTCAAGAAAGTTGAGACATGTTCTGATAAGGCTAACGACGTTTGTGATAGTCTATCACACCTGTGATAAGCCATCAGAGATGGGGTCCAAAGAATTCAAAATGAGGCAACATACTCTTTGAGATGAAGACATCATCGATGATTTATCAGATATCTGATAAGATGTCAGGTGAAATTCGGGCCCAGAATTAAAAAAACATCCGACCCAGCCCAATCAACCTTTTCACCTTCCCGCATACTCTTTTTTCTCTTCTTTAAGTTTTATTTCCTTCCATAGTTAGTTTATTACCTTTATTTTTCAAAATATTTCTAAGTAAAATAAGAAAAATATCCTTTCTTGTGAGAGTGGGTTTGAATTCAAAAAAATCAAGGACCCTCTTTTATCTGCGAACTCTTCTTTACTCGATTAACCAAGTGAAACTCGTTCATCAGGTATGCTCAACACTTCACTCTTCTTTTCATTTGGTAAGTGACGCAACTAATGTAAATCTTAGTTTCAAAGGGATTAAGGCAAGCATAACTTGCCATTGTATGAAAAATAGCATCTAGGGTTTATAGTGCTACATTGTGCGAAAGAACCCAGGGCTTGGCTCAAGAACACAACTACATGCGATTTTAAAAAGAAAATGGTTTGATAATCAAAACTAAAATTGAGCTGGAGGTTGTATTTTGAGCTAACGACATGTTTTATTAGTTATCACGCATGTGACGGCTTATCAAACTATGTCGTCACAAGCTTAGAAAAATAGGCCTATTCTGTTTAAGGCTGACGATATACCTAATAAGATATCATGAATGTGACGGCTTATCAGACTATGTCATCATAGGCTAGGAAAAATAAGCCTATTCTATTTAAGGCTAACAAAACACCTGATAAGCTATCACATTTGTGACAACTTATCAGAACATATCGTCACAACTTTGCTTTGATACAATTATGAACCTCTTTTGAGAAATGTGGAATTATAATAACTGAAATTCTTGAGTAGTATGATCATGAGTGCTAAATAATTGCTTTCTTTTGCTACAGTTTTTATAATGGCACCCAAAGTAAAGAGCACCAAACCTACAAAGAAAGTGACAAAGGGGAGTGTACCTCGGGGACTCTTTGATGAGGGATCTAATTATGAGGAGAAGGAGCCACTGGTTAGGAAGCAAAGGAAAAAGAAAGTCCTGAAAAAGCCTTCACCATCTCCACCAGTTAAGGTGGAGGAGAGTGAAGAAAGTGATACTAAAGCAACAACAACACCTGACAGTACAACTTCTGAGGCTCAGACTCTGGGAAGCCTGAGTCAGAGCATGCTGATTCTGAGCAACCTAAATCTGAGGGACCATTATATGAGTCCCCTTCTACTGAGCAACAGGATGATGAAGAATCTTTAATTCAGGAAACTCTGGTTAAATGCAAGAACCTTGGGGTTCGAGATAGTGCTAGGTGGCAAATTTCCAAGGCACAAAAAATCTTCTGTGATGGGCTTCTCAGAACTAAAAAAGAACTGTTAAAAGGCCAATCTTTGAAGAAAAGTAGATCATCACTATTGGGTTAAGCAAATACCCTGAAGTGAAGCAAAATTTTCAAGACTATGACTTGGGATGGACGGCGAAAGGAGGAAGCTCATTTTGCCCTACACTGTTTGGGAGTTCTATGCAAACTATCAGTCTTGTCTGGAGAACATGTACAAAGAAGTAGAGAAATCAGTGGATCAATCATTGTTGGATAAAGTTACAGTACGGGGTGTAACGGTGGATCTCTCAGAAACAACAATCAACAGATTTCTTCATGGCCTTGAATTCACTCCTCAGGCCACTTCACCTGCATTCTATGCTCGGTTAAAGCATCGTGTAAATCAACGGTCTTGGTTAGCCACTCTCATAGCTGAAGAAAAACCTGAATGGCTGACCAACCCGAATGAAAGGATTTTTAAGGCCTCCCTAACTCAAGAGACAAGGTTCTGGTAGGGTGTAGTGTGCACCCATTTGATGCCTACTGAGGGAGATAACATCATTGGAGACGATAGAGCAATACTAGTCATAAGTTTTATGGCTAAACTCAGTTTGAACTTTGGAGAGATCATTGCTGAGGAGATGAAAATTTAGGTCTCAAGACCCGACATGGAATATCCTTTCCCTTGTCTAATCATGAGGTTGTGTCAGGCAGCCAATGTACCTGAAGTTGCAGGGATAGATAATAAATTGCCTTCCAAGAAGACCCATAACCCCATCCGATGTGATAAAAATCACCTGAGACTGACACTTGACAGAGGAGCAGGGGTTGAAATAGATCGTCCAATTATAGGTACCAGCTCAGCACCTAATGTAGAGGTGCAGGATTCTAAAACTTCAGCACTGATATCCTCAGCAATAGCAGAATCAGTGCCTAGAAATAAAATAAATCCATCAGCTGTTGTGTCTACCACAGAATTTTCCTTCAACCCAATAAATTTTAGGAGAGTGGCAAAACAAGCCAAGTGGTACGAGGCTCAGCTGCAAATTTTTGCCAAATAATTTGCCTCTGTGGTAAACAAGAGGATTAAGGTTGCATTGGAGCCCTTCCAAGCTTTACCTGGTCAAATTGATGAGTTAGAAAATCATTTCAATACATAGTTACAAGAAATATTGGGCTCAGACCTTGCACAATTTAGAGCAGCCCTGGACAAGGTAAACCAGATGTTGGGGTATTATAGCAGCACCAACTTATGGTGTTGGCAGATTCGGCTGTTGCTTAGTCTGAAGGTGAAATCATATTTCTTGATCTCACGGGGGAACCAGTGAAGAAAAAAAAGAAGAAGAAGGGTGAGAAGATAGGTAAGGGTAAGAGAGATAGGTCTGATAGCGACGAAGAAAGAAAAGCAGAGAAAAGGGTGAGAATGAAAGCTGAAAAAGAGGAGACAAAGAAGGCGATGATCGAGTCCTTAGTTGACAATGAGAAATACGAGTCATCCATCCAAGTGAGAGCCGTAGGTGCCTCAAGTAGCAGGCCCCCAACAACTGCTGGGCCAGATGCATCAGAACAGAGAAAGACTCCCAATGGAGATAAGGCAGCTAAGGATGCAGCAGCAGGGTCACGACCCATGATCCCCGTGATTGATCTACTCCAGGTATCCCCTAACTCTTAGTTTAGTTTTTCTTTGATGTTAAGTTGAGGGTGTAGGGTGAGTTGTTGTTGTAACATTTTGTAGTTGACTAGGAGAAATATAAGTACCTAAGGAAGTTAACATGGTTTTGTTATTTTGTGAACACCTCTTACATAGTCTAATTCTTTAACTATGTGATTTGCATCTAATTGTGTCCAATGTGCATCTTTGTATGGTATTAGTTCTAGTGACTTGATAACCATTGCTAAATAATTGCATGAACTGGATGAGTAGTAACTTGTGATATACTTGTGTGCCATGTGCGTGTAAGATTTTACTTAGTTCCCTTTGTATGTTGAATCCAGAACTTGTCCGGTTAGTCTTACCTAGGTTGAAGGAAAGGGGTTAGGAAAGGATCATAGACCATTTTGATGTTAGCCTACTTTAGCTTAAATGTCCTTTCCTTTATGCATAATATCCTTTGATCCCTGTTTTGAGCCTGAATAGCCTATTTTTTATGACACCTATCACCGTCCTATTTATATCATAATGAACCTGTTTTGGCACTGGTCCTCCTTCGATATTGTGCACCTTGACTTAGGCAAATGGCCTAAGTTAAGGGTGGCTATCATAAGGGTGCGTGATGTAAAATGAGTATGAAGAATGGTAGAATAAAAGAAAAAATAAAAAGCTGGGTACAATGGAAAAGAACAAGAAAAAAAAGTTGTGAAAAAATAAGAAGTGATTGTAGAAAGGACCGCACCCATCCTGAATATGTGTGATTAAGAAAAGAAAAGAATAGAAAAGGCTAATGAGTGAGACCCCAAAAGCTAGTGTAGTGTTAAGGAGGCTTAGTTACATTAAAGATCATAGCGTATGATACCATCCCCTAGCCTACATTACAAGCCAAAGAGAAGACCTATTGTGATCCTAGCTGACCTGTCTGGAAATCTTGGTAGTGAAAATAAGGGCAAGCCTATGGTATTTGGCATACACTAATTGGAACCTTATTTTGAAAGTGAGTGTCTTTTGACTGTCCCCATGGTTACATAGGTGATATCTGATATTAGTGAAGTGGGACTTTTTTATAGTGAGGTCACACTGGTTATATTGTTAAGTGCTAACTTGTTTGGATAGTGTAGTCTTCGTACATGCATGGTTGTTGTTGCTGAACTGATGCCATATCTTGATTCCTGTGTGTCACATTTTTGTTTTTCAATAACATACACAGTTGCTTTTAAATTGATTAACCTTGGAGATGGTGAAGATGTTTTGAGATAATATGGATGGTTGAATGTTGAATGTGTATTATATCCTCTTGGTTGTATTTTAGTTGCTTGAGGACAAGCAATTGTTTTAAGTTGAGGGTGTTGATGTGTGAGCAGATGCTAACACATTTGAGGCTTTTAACTGAGAATAATTGCAAAGTCTTAAGAAACTTTTGTTGTTTTTGATTATTTTCTCTTTGATATTGCAGTAAAAGTCATGATACAAGAGAATCAGCAATTATGGGAGTAAAAGAGTTGACTTCTGAGCAAGTAGAGAAAGAAGAATAGCTGATGACTTGTCTGATAAGTCATCAGCCTTGTGATAACCTATCAAATTTGTCGTCAAGCTTAGACAGAGAATGGCCTTCAGCTGGACTATGTGACGACATCTGTGATAGGCCGTCAAAAGTATAATAAGCCATCAGGCTCTTCGTCAGGCTTAGGCAGGGAATGGATTTCTAAGTAAAGAAGTGACGACATCTATGATAAGTCATCACATGTCTGATAAGCCGTCAAGCCTCATCGTCAGCCCAAGGCAGAGATTATCAAAGTGAAGAGGAGCTGACGACATTCCTGATAAGCCGTCACACACGTCGTCACCTGCCCGAGAAAATACTGTGATCTATGATTTTGTTTCCATAATTAGACTGAAGTATTTAAAGCATATGTTAGGGTTTTCATTCATCATCTTGGACATCTGGAACTCACGTTTAGAGCACTTTTAATTCTTTATAGAGATTATTACAATTGTTTTGGGATTTTCTACTGGATCAAACAAGAGAAACACTTGTTGCTATTCATCTTGCTATAAGATCATCTATCTAAGTATGAATTCAACTTGTTGTCTTGCTTATTTTATTATGAGTACCTAAATTCCCTTAACCCGAGTTGTGGAATCTATGGGTTTGGGTTTGTAACGAAACTAAGTGTTCAAGATTCTAACGGTGATAGGAACTTCTTGTTAATTCCATTATTTTACATGCTGACTATTGGTTGCAAACAATAGACTTTGCTTACGGGTTATTTACTTGAGATAAGAAATCAACCCTAGTAAGAAGTGAATTATCAACAAGGACTTGGAAGCAATAAACTTTCACTTAATAATTAATGTTGTAACAAGATTAATTAACTTGGGATAACATCCTGTTATGAAATATAAATTCCCTAAGTTCGAGAGAATTAGGTGATTAAATGTCTAGATAGGTTGAGAAATATTTAAACATAACTTAGATAAGGATAGTCTATTTTTCCTACCTACCAAAAGAATCTTGAACCGTTACTAGCGTCTGTCAATTCCCAATACCCATAGTGAACATAACTCTGATTTACCTTTATCATATTTATTTCAAATACTAAACTGAGAAGTAATTATTTGTTACACTTTCAAAAAAACCCGTTCATTGAAAACTGGTAACTATCAGTTGATTAACCCAAATATAACTCAAATTCATACCCTAGTCCCTATAGGATTCAACCCCAACCTAGTTGGGTTATATATTGACAACAATCGCTTACATTCTCGTAAGAAAGGTGTAGTTTGAGCGTTATCAATTTGCCTAAGTCAAAGTACACAATGTCCAAGGAGGACCATGGCCAAAATAGGTTCATTGTGATACAAATGGGAAGGTGATAGGTAGGCATTCAGGCTTAAAATTAGGATCAAGGGATATTATTCACACATGGAAGCTCATTTAGGCTAAAAGTTGACTAATATCAACAACGGCCTATGATCCTTACCTAACCGTTATCCTACAACCAAGGCAAAACCAACTGGGCAAGTTCTGGATTTAACACACAATGGGAACTAGGTAGTTGATACGCCCAAATTACACCTCTCTTATGAGAGAGTAAGCGGTCGCTGTCAAATATAGAACCCAACTAGGTTGGGTGTCGAATCCCACAGGGAATACTGTGTTACTAAGTATTGTAGTTGTTACTGGACTGTTGGTCAGAGGTTCCTGAATAGGGGATTTTGGTTTAAATTTGAAACGATAGTTACAATATAACAATGAAGCAATATGTGTATTAATATTTGATCACAGAGAATGACAAGTTAGGGTTATGTCCACCTTGTAGCTTTTACTTCTCTATTAACTATGAGTAATAAGGATTTATACATGCATGCACTTATAGAGAGATGTATTCTAATTCTAAATCCAAGTGTTTCTCAACCATCAAGGATTTATTCACCTTAGTTCTCTCGAATCCAAAGTGTACAACCAATCATACGAACTCTCCAAGTAGTTAATCCTGCTAAGGCATTAACGTGTAAAATAGAGGTTGGAAACCCTATTTTCTTGTCACTACTCTCTTTTCCAAATAGTAACTTTTCTATCGAACAAGTTATTGCTATAATGGTACATTCCCTATGTTTACAACCACAAGAATTCAATCATAACGAAGAGAGTAATGATATAAGTGAATTAACACATCATCAATTCAAAAACCCATAGCAATAGAGAGTATACTACAAGGTTTCCATAACCCTAACAAATAAACTTAGCTACTCGTGAATAAAATGGAAATCACAATAGAAATATGCATCATACCAAAACTTAGAACGATCTTGGTGGAGAAGATGAATAGCAAGAATAAGAGAGAAAAACGTTTCTCTCTCTTTCTCCTCAAGTTAAGCCGTTTTCTCTTGTTTTCAAAACAATACAGAATAATGAATCCCTAAAAATTCAGCCATAAGGCTTTTAATAACATCCTTCTCTAATAAATTGCTACTGCATCCTTAACTATTTAAAAATATTGAGTTTTCCCGAGAAAAAGTTCCCATATATCACATTCAGTCCAAAAGTTGCTTTCCTTTTATGTGAAGTTTCCTTTGCTATCCACAGGTTCCCAAAGTGTCGTAATCTTCCTCATTAGTACCTGAAAAGCATGCTAATCACATAGGTCAGCTCACTTAACTAAAAGTAGACAAAGTTCAAGAATTATGTATTTTATCCTCAAAACTTAGCTAAAACATGGGTAAGTTATGGTGCTTAGACGTATAAATAAGCCCAACATCAGTAGTATCTGACACACACATGGCGCAAAGGTACATCACAATCTACTACCCATTCGGTTCATGCAATTGTTAGCAGTTATTATCATGTCCCTAGTACTAATGCCATAAAAAGATTCACAGTAGTCGCATATAGATGCACATCACATAGTTACCAGATAGACAATTGGAGAGGTATTTATCATTTCAAGAAATATCAACAAAAATATGTCAACTGTCCTAGATACTTATTTTCCCCCAGTTAACCACAACACATCACAAAACAAAAACAATATTCTTAAACCCCAAGAGAACATCAACACCCACAAGTAGCCCCACCCTCAACTTAAAATCATGCAATATCCCCAATGCGTCAAACCAAAACAAGAGAGTCAGAAACATACCTGTGGCATCATGGGCGTAAAGATCTAATGTCAATCACATAATACGAATACAAACAATGAAATACCTTGGGTTGTCTCCTAATCAGCGCCTAATTTAGTGTCGCGGCAAGACCCAACTCATCTTTTTCCTCCACCTTGAGGATATGAATTTCACCCCCAACTTAGAGTCCATCTTCTTACTTCGATCATAGGGAGTGGTACAAGAATTAAGAAGTCGAGTAATGTATTGAGTGTAGTAAACCACTCGGCCTTAAAGTGGGGTGTGTTTTTATGTTGCTTGTCTAATGCTAAATCAAGAATATAGGATTCTTGTTCCTCATCTTCACACTCTTCTACTATTTTAAATGATTCCACAGACAAGTTATCATCTATGCTTTGAATGAGGACCAATCAATCCTACTTCAAAATCTACACTATCTACTACACACTCACTTTTATTCACCTTCTCGACATCTTCACTTCGAATTGGGCTAGAGTCTTTATTAGATATTTTCTTTGATTCTTCTTTTGCCTCTAGCACCATGTCCTCAATCTTGGAATCATCTCTCATGGTTGGTTTGGTTGGTTGGGAAATCACTGAGGGCTGCTCAACATTAATATAGGGTTCTTGCTCCTCATCTTCACACTCTTTCATTATTTTAAATAATTTCACAGATGAGATATCATCTAAACATAATATAGAAGAATGTTTTGAATGATTGACCTTTATATCCATCTCCTCATGAATGATTGGCTTCATGTCTTGACACACATCACATACGATATCATACGTTTCTTTCTGGAGATCCAACATTCGTTGAAACATTGCTTCAATGCCACTCTTCCCGGTGCTTCATTCTTTCTTTTTTTGACCATAAGACCTATCAAACACATAAGAAGAACTAGAATTTGGGTTAGCACAATAGGGGAGAATTTGGGCAATCACTCCAATGTCCATCTTGACCACTACATAAAGAACAATCATACTCTCGGTAGGATGGAAATGGTGCACACATATCTCTCCGGGGAGCATATCTACTATCTTGCCAAAAGTGAGGTCCATCACAGTATGGACATGGATCATCAAGATAAGATTTCCAACCACCAAGCTTATGTTCATTCCACGATGCCATAGTAATAAGAAAACTAAAATAAAAATCTACCTAATACAAGAAATAAAAGAAAACTAAAAATAAATATTTACAAGTTTGAATTCAAGCAAGTAGGATAAAATTCCAAACCAACTAAATATGTCAAATTGTTCCCCGACAACGGTGCCATTTTTTATAACGCTCAACTTACACGTCAATTTAGTGCAAGGTGATCGTCGTCAATATATTTACCCAACTTTGGAGTCGGGGTCGAATCCACGAGGAACAATGTGAGTGGCGATTAAACTAATTTGAAACTATAGTTATAAGTTGAATTAAAACAAATGATATGAAAAGATAAAATAGGGGTTTTTGATGATCAAACAAATGTTAAAGTTCTAACTTACTTCAGAGCTCAAAACTAAAATTTCAATAGTTCAAATCAGTGATAGAGAGGAACTGGGGTTGTGATCACTATGATTATTAATCCCCATTAAATAATAACTGTAGTATTGGGTTCTCATGACTTGTGGGAAACACCAAAGTATCAGTTTCGGCAGTTCATCTAAGTGTTTCTCAACGTACTTAGATGTTGAACTCCCTAATTCTCTCAAACTTAGGAAATCATTCTATTCATACTGATTTTATCTCAATTTGATCAATCTTGTTAAAGCATTAATTATTAGATGGGAGCTTAACCTTCCCAAATCCTTATTGATAATTCGCTACCTTTAGTTTATTTCTCTATTCGAGCAAATTAACATAAGGTGGAATTTATTGTTTGCAACCAATAAATAACAATTATAACAAATGAATTATCAAGATGTCCCCGCAATCACTCAAACCCTAATCAACTATTAAATCCATGGGGGAATAATCATAGATCCCACAACCCTATTTATGGGTTTTAGTTCCACATGACAAAGAAAGAGATAGCAACAATTATAATCATCATTCAAAGTAATTAAACTTACAAAAGATGAAGTCTGAAGTTGATTCTCTTCTAAGTTCAAAAGAAAATTCCCACAACCAAACCAAAGAGTTGAAAATTGACTTCTAAGTTTTGAGACCAAAGAAAAGTAAAGTAGTCTTTGGAATCAGTTCCAGATGTTTTGCCCCTCTTTTTCTAATGAAACCCTAACATATACTTTAAATACTTCAGCCTAATTATGGAAATAAAATCACAGATTACAGATCTTTTCTCGCACAGGTAACGATGAAGTGTGATGCCTCATCAAAAGTCTGACGACTTATCAGAAATATCATTAGCTTCTTCTCCAATTTTTATAATTTTTGCCTTAGGCTAACGATGACACTCTGACGGCTTATAAGGAGTCTGGTGACTTATCAGAATTGTCATCAGGTCCTCTTTCACTTTCATGATTTTGGCCTTGGGATGACGGCATTCCTGATGGCTTATCAAAATCCTGATTGCTTATCAGGGAATGTCATCACACTTTTACTCTCACTACCTCACACTATCTACAATTGATGATGACTCTTATAACTTATCACAAAGTTGATGACTTATCAGAATTGTCGTCGCTTCTTCACTTCAAGTTCTCAAGCACTGCATAAGCCTTATGACTTATCACAACTCTGACGGCCTATCACAGGTTGTCGTCACTTCTTCCAGCTGAATCTCATCCCTATCTAAGGCTGACGGCAACTCTGATAGCTTATCACAAGTCTAATGACTTATCAGACAAGTCATCAGTTATACTTCCCTCTGTACTTGCTCCGAAATCAACTCTTTTACTTCCATTAGTGCTAGTTCTCTTTTATCTTGACTTTTACTATAATATCAAAGAGAAAACAATTAAAAACAACAAAATTTGCTTAATATTTTGCAATTATTCTAAGTTAAAAGCCTCAAATATGTTAGCATCTGCTCACACATTAGTGGGCTCAAGGTCTAGTCATGTTGTGGGCAAAAAATTGATCGGGGCATAATAGGGAGGATGGGGAGCAGCCTTGTATTGTCTGTTTGTGTGGACGGGGGTATTTGGGCCTTCAAACGGGCAAAGTAGCATGAATGGGGTATTTTTAGGCCAAATCGGTGTGCTATAGCCCATGGTTACATGGGTAGGTTTGAGGTTTGGGTGTGCTGTGGGCCATAAATTGACTTGTGTGTGCCAGGGAGATTGGGAGTAGCCTAGTATTGTCCATTTGTGTAGGCGGGGCCATTTGGGTGGTATAACAAATAAAGCAGTGCTAACAGGGTGTTTTTAGACCAAATCTATGTGCAATAGCCCACAGTTCCGTGAGTGGGCCGTGGTCCAGGCGTGCTGTAGGTCGAAAATTAACCTGGTCATGCCAGGGAGGATGGGGAGCATCCTTGGGTTGTCCGTTTGTGTGGGAGGGGCTATTTGGGTGATCAAATAGACAAAATGGCATGAATGGAGCATTTTTTAGCCAAATTAGTGTGCTATAGCCCATGGTTCTGTAGGTGGGCTCGTGGTTCGGGCATGTTGTAGGTAGAAAATTGACTTGGGCTTGCCAGGGAGCTTGGGAAATGGCCTAGTATTATCTCTTTGTATGGGCGGGTCCATTTGGGTGGTCAAACAGGTAAAACTGTGTGAACAATGCTTTTTTAGGCCAAATTAGTGTGCTATAGCCCATGGTTCCGTGGGTGGGCCCAGGGTTCGGGCGTGCTGTTAGCTGAAATTCAACCTGTGCATGTAAAAGAGGTAGGGAAGCGGTGTAGGGTTGTCATTTTGTATGGAAGGGACCATTTGGGTTGAGAAACAGGTAAAATGGCATGAACAGGGCATTTTTGGGCCATATTGATGTGCTTTAGCCCATGGTTCCATGGGTGGGCTCGGGATCCCTGCGATCTATGGGTTGAAAACCAACTTGGGCATGCTAAGGAGGATGGAGAGCAGTATAGTGTTGTCTATTTTTATGGTAGAGGCCATTTGGGTGGTCAAACAGGCAAAATGGGGCATTTTTAGGCCAAATCGGTAAGCTATAACCCCCGGTTCCGTGGGTGGGCTCGAGGTCCAGTGTGTTATGGGCCAAAAATTGACTTGGGTATGCCAAGGAGGCTGGGAAGTTGCCTAGTGTTGACCATTTATGTGGGCGGGGCTTTTTGGGTGGTCAAACGGGTGAAACGGGATATTTTTGGGTCAAATCGGTATGTTATAGCCAACGGGTCCATGGGTGGGCCCAAGTTTTAGGCGTTCTATCAGCCAAAAATCAACTTGGCCCTACCATCATGGCTGGGGAGCGACATAGGGTTGTTCGTTTGTATGGTCAAGGCCATTTGGATGGTCAAACAGGCGAATCGGCGTGAATGGGGCATTTTCAGGCCAAATCCATGTGTTATAGCCTACGGTTCTATGGGTGGCCCTGGGGTTTGGGCGTGCTGTTGGTCAAAAATCAACCTGGACGTACCAGGGAGGCTCGAGAATGGCCTATTATTATCCGTTTGTATGGGCGGGGCTATTTGGGTGGTCAAACGGGCAAAATGGCATGAATAGGGCATTTTTGGGTAAAATTAGTATGTCATAGCCCACGGTTCCATGGGTAGGCCCATGATCAAGGCGTGTTGTAGGCCAAAAATTGACTTGGTTATGCCAAGGAGGCTAAGGAGTAGCCTAGTGTTGTCCATTTGTGTGAGCGAGGCCATTTGGGTGGTCAAACGGGCAAAACAACGTGAACGGGCATTTTTAGGCAAAATCGATGTGCTATTTCACACGATTCTGTGGGTGGTGCCTAGGTCCAAGCATACTGTGGGCCAAAAATCAACCTGGTCATACCAGGGAGGCTGTAGAGCGGCCTAGTGTTGTCTATTTGTGTGGGTGGGGCCATTTGAATGGTCAAAGGGGCAAAACTGCGCAAATAAGACATTTTTGGGTAAAATCGATGTGCTATAGCCCACGTTTTCACGGGTGGGCCTAGGGTCCAGGCGTCCTGTAGGCAAAAAATTAAGCTGGGCATGCAAGGGAGGCTGAGAAGTGGCTTAGTAGTGTTAATTTGTATGGCCTGCGCCATTTGGGTGGTCAAACAGGCAAAACAACGTGAATGGGACATTTTTAGGCCAAATCGATATAATATAGCCCATGATTTTGGGGGTGGGCCCTGCCATGCTGAGGGCCAAAAATTTACCTAGGCTTACCAGGAAGGCTGAGGTACATCCTAGTGTTTGTTTCTACAAAAGGGGTAATTTAGGTGGTCAAATGGGCAAAACGGGGCATTTTTAGGATAAATCGATGTATCATACCCCACGATTCCATGGGTGGGCCCGGGGTCCAACGTGTTGTGGGTTAAAAATTGACCTGGGCATTTTATGGATACTAAAGAGAATCTTAGGGTTGTCTGTTTGTGTAGGCGGGGAGATTTGGGTGGTCAAACGGTCAAAACTGCGCGAATAGGGATTTTTTAGGCCAAATCAATGTGCTATAGCCCACAATTTTGTGGGTGGGCCTGGGGTTCGGGCATGCTATATGCCATAAATTGACTTGGGCATTTTAGGTAGGTAGGAAAGTGGCCTAGTGTTGTTCGTTTGAGTGGGCGGGGGTATTTAGGTGGTCAATTGGGCAAAATAGCGTGAATGGAGCATTTTCGGGCCAAATCAGTATGTTATAACCCACGGTTCTAGGGGTGGGCCTGGGTCCGAGTGTTCTGTGGGCCAAAAATAGACTTGGGCATGCCAAGGAGGATGGGGAGTGGCCTAGTGTTGTCCGTTTGTGTGGGCGAGGTCATTTATGTGGGCAAACGGCCAAAACAGCTCGAACGGGGCATTTTTTAGCCAAATCAGTGTGCGATAGCCCACGGTTCCATTGGTAAGCCTAGGGTTCAGGCGTGTTGTAGGCTAAAAATTAAACTGGGTCAGGGAGGATGGAGAGCGGCATAGTGTTATCCGTTTGTGTGGGCGGGGCTATTGGGGTGGTCAAACGGGTGAATCGGCGTGAACGGGGTAATTTTGAGCCGAATTGGTGTACTATTGCCCACGGTTATGTGGTGGGCCTGGGATTCAAGCATGCTGTGGGATAAAAAATTACTTAGGCGTGTAAGGAAAGCTGAAGACAGGCCAAGTGTTGTCCATTTGTGTGGGCGGTGGTATTTCGGTGGTCAAACAGGCGAAAAGGCTCGAACGGGGTATTTTCGGGCTAAATCGGTGTGCTATAGCCTACAATTCTGTGGGTGGGCCCAAGGACCGAGCGTGCTGTGGGTAAAAAGTTAACCTGGGCATGCCAGGGAGGCTGGAGAGCACCCTAATGTTGTCCATTAGTGTAGGCAGGGCCATTTGTGTGGGTAAACATGCAAAATAGCATGAACGGAGCATTTTCGGGCAAAATTGGTGTGCTATAGCCTACGATTCTGTGGGTGAGCTCGAGGTTCAGGCATGTTATGGGCTGAAAATCAACCTGGACGTGCCAGGGAGACTAGAGAGCAGCCTAGTATTGTCCATTTATATGGACGTGGCCATTTAGGTATTCAAATGGGTGAAATAGCGTGAACGAGGCATTTATGGTGAAATTGGTGTGCTATAGCCCACGGTTCTTTAGGTGGGTCCGGGGATCGGATGTTCTGTGGACCAAAAATTAACGTGGGCATACCAGGGAGCTGAGGAGTAGCCTAATATTGTCAAGTTGTGTGGGCGGAGCTATTTGGGTAGGCAAAAAGGCATGAACGGGGCATTTTTGGGCCAAACCAGTGTGCCATAGCCCACAGTTCAATGGGTGGGCCTGGGGTCCAAGCGTGTTGTGGGCCGAAAATTAACCTGGGTATGCAAGGGTGGCTGGGGAGAGTCCTAGTGTTGTTCATTTGTATGGATGGGTCCATTTGGGTGATCAAACGAGCGAAATAGTACAAACGGGGCAGTTTTAAGCTAAATCGGTGTGCTATAGCCCACGGTTCTGTGGGTGGGCTCAGAGTTCGGGCATTCTGTGGGCCAAAATTTAACCTGGGCATTCTAGAGAGGCTGGGGAGTGGCCTAGGGCTGTCCGTTTGTGTGGGTGGGGCCATTTGGATGGTTAAACAGGTGAAACAGTGCGAACGGAGCATTTTCCAGTTAAATTGGTGTGCTATAGCCAATGGTTCAGTGAGTGGGCCTATGGTCTGGGCGTGTCAGGGAGGCTGAGGAGAGGCCTAATATTGTCCGTTTGTGTGGGTTTGGCCATTTGGGTGGTCAAATAGGTAAAACGGCGCGATGAGGCATTTTCAATTAAAATCGGTGTGCGGTTCCATGGGTGGGCTCGGGATTCAGGTATGCTGTTGGCCAAAAATCAACTTGGGCATGCCATAAAGGCTAGAGAGATGCCTAGTATTGTTCGTTTGTGTGGGAGGGGCCACTCGGGTGATCAAACGGATGAAACAGTGCGAATGGAGCATTTTTTAGCCAAATCGATGTGTTATAGCCCACGATTCCGTGGGTGGGTTAAGGGTACAGGCGTGCTATGGGCTAAAAATTGACCTGGGCGTGCCAGGAAGGTTGGGCAGTGGCCTAGTGTTGTCCATTTGTGTGAGCGGGGCCGTTTGGGTGGTCAAACAGGCGAAACAGCGCGAACAGGACATTTTTGGCCTAAATTTGTGTGCTATAGCCCACGGTTCTGCGGGTGGGCCTGGGGTCTGGGCATTTGATGGGACAAAAATTGATCTAGGTATTTCAGGAAGGCTAGGGAGCATCCTAGTGTTGTTCGTTTGTGTGGGAGGGGCCATTTGGGTTGTTAAACGGGTAAAATGGCGTGAACGAAGCATTTTTGGGCTAAATCGATTTGTTATAGCCCACGGTTCCATGGGTGGGCCCGAGGTCCAGGTGTTTTCTGGGTCGTAAATCAATCTGGGTATGACAGGTAATAGGGGAGCAACCTATGGTTTTTCATTTACGTGGGCGGGTCCATTTGGGTTGTCAAACGGGCAAAATGGCGCAAATAGGGTATTTTCAAGCCAAATTGGTGTGCTATAGCCCACGGTTCCATGTGTGGGCCCGAGGTTTTGTTGTGATATAGGCAAAAAATTCACTTGGGCATGCCAGGAAGGCCGGAGAGCTGCCTAATGTTTTTTATTTGTGTACGCGGAGCCATTTGGGTGGTTAAACGAGCATAACGGCGCGAATGGGGTATTTTTAGGCCTAATTGGCGTGCTATAGCCCACGGTTTTATGGGTGAGCCCCGGGTTCGAGCATGCTGTGTGCTGAAAATCAACCTGGGCATACCAGGGAGGCTGGGGAGCGACCTAGAGTTGTCCGTATGTGTGGTCAGGTCCATTTGGGTGGTCAAACGGATGAAACGGTGAAAATGGGGCATTTTCTAGCAAAATTGGTGTGCTATAGCCCATAATTCGGTGGGTAGGCCCAAGGTACGAGCGTGCGAGGGGTCAAAAATCAACCTGAGCGTGCCATGGAGGGTATGGAGTGGCCTACTATTATCCGTTTGTGTGGGCGGGTCCATTTGGGTGGTCAACGGGCAAAACATCACGAATGGGGCATTTTGGGGCCAAATCAATGTTCTATAGCCCACGGTTCAGTGGGTGGGCCCGGGGTACAGGCGTTTTATGGTCCAAAAATTAACCTGGGCATGTCAGGGAGTCTAGAGATCATCCTAGTATTGTCCATTTGTGTGTGAGGGCCATCTGGGAGGTCAAACGGTTGAAACGGCATGAACGGGGCATTTTTGGGCTAAATCAATGTGCTATAGCTCACGGTTCAGTAGGTGGACCTAGGGTTCGGACGTGCTGTAGGCCAAAAATTAACCAGGGCATGTTGGAGAGGCTGGGTAGCGGTGTAGTGTTGTCCGTTTGTATGGCCGAGCCCATTTGAGTGGTTAAATAGGAAAAACGGCATGAAAAGGCATTTTTAGGCAAAATCGGTGTGCTATAGCCCACGATTCCATTGGTGAGCTCGGGATCTGGGCATACTGTTGGCCAAAAATTGACTTGGGTATACCAGGGAAGATAGAGAGCGGTGTAATATTGCTCAATTATGTGGACAGGGCTATTTGGGAGGGTAAAAGAGCGAAATGATGCAAACAGGGTATTTTTGGGATAAATCGGTGTGCTATAGCCCATGGTTCCATGGTGGGCCTGGGGTCCAGGCGTGTTGTGCGCCAAAAATTGACCTGGACATTCCAAGGAGGCTGGGGAAAGTCCTAGTGTTGTCCGTTTATGTGGGCGGGGCCATTTGGGTGTCAAACGGGTAAAACAGCACGAATGAGGCATTTTTAGGCTAATTTAGTGTGCTATAGTCCGCAGTTCTATGGGTGGGTCCGAGGTCTAGGCATGCTGTGGGACAAAAATCAACTTGGGCATGCCAGAGAGACTGGGGAGTGTCCTAGTGTTGTCCGTTTGTGTGAGCGGGGCTATTTGGATTGTCAAACGGGTAAAACAGTGCGGACGGGGCATTTTTGGACCAAATCGATGTGTTATAGCCCACGGTTTCGTGGGTGGGCCAAGGGTTTGGGTGTGTTGTTGGCTGAAAATTGACTCTGGCGTGTCAGGAAGGCTGGGGAGTGGCCTAATATTGTCCAGTTGTATGGGCGATGCCATTTGTCTCGTCAAACCAGCAAAATGGTGTGAATGGGGCATTTTTGGGCCAAATCAGTGTGCTATAGCCCTTGCTTACATGAGTGGGCCCTGGGTCCGAATGTGTTGTGGAACAAAAATTGACTTGGGCATGCTAGGGAGGCTATAGAGTGGCCTAGTGTTATATGTTTGTATGGGCGGGGCTATTTGGGTGGTTAAACGGGCAAAACGACGCGAATGGAGCATTTTTGGGATAATTCAGTGTGCTATAGCCCATAGTTCTGTGGGTGAGCCCGAGGTTCAGACGTGTTGTGGGTTGCAAATAAACCTGGGCATACCAGGAAGGCTGGGGAGAACCCTATTATTGTCCGTTTGTGTGGGCTTGGCCAATTGGGTGGTCAAACAGGTGAAACGATGCCAACGAGAAATTTTTGGGCTAATCGATGTGCCATAGCCTACGGTTTCATGGCTGGGCCAGGGGTCCGACCGTGTTGTGGGACAAAAATTGACCTGGGCATGCCAGGAAGGCTGGGGAGCTGCCTAATATTTTTCATTTGTGTGGGAGGGGCTATTTCGGTGGTTAAACGGGTGAAACGGCACGAACGGGGCAATTTTGAGCTAAATCTACATGCTATATCCCACGGTTTCATGGGTGGGCACGGGATCCAGGTGTGTTGTGTGCCAAAAATCAACTTGGACATACCAGAGAGCTTGGGGAGTGGCCTAGTGTTGTCCGTATGTGTGGGAAAAACCATTTGGGTGGTCAAATTGATGAATCAGCACAAACAGGGCATTTTCGGGCCAAATCGGTGTGTTATAGCCCACGGTTCGGTGGGTGGGCTGAGGATCCAGGCGTGCTGTGGGCCAAAAATTGACCTGGGCATCCAGGGAGGCTGAATAGTGGCCTAGTGTTGTCTGTTTGTATGGGCGGGGCCATTTGGGTGGTCAATGAGTGAAACGGGGCATTTTCGGGCCAAATCGGAGTGCTATAGGCCATAGTTCACTTGGTGGGCTCGGGGTCTGGGAGTACTGTGGGCTGAAAATAGACCTGGGCATGCTAAGAAGGCTGGGGAGAGGCCTAGTTTTGTCCATCTATGTGTGTGGGTCCATTTAGGAGGTCAAAATGGCATGAACGTGGCATTTTCGGGCAAAATCGATGTACTATACCCCACGGTTCCATGGGTGGGCTCGGGGTCCTGGCATGTTGTCGGCTAAAAATCTACCTGGACATGCCAGGGAGGTCGGAGAGCGCCTTAGTGTTTTCTGTTTGTTTGGGCGGCGCCATTTGGGTGGGCAAACGAGCGAAACGATGCGAACGGGGCATTTTCGGGCCAAATCGGTGTGCTATAGCCCACAGTTCTGTGGGTGGGCGCGGGGTCTGGGTGTTCTGTTGGCCAACATTTGACCTGGATGTGCCAAGGAAGCTGGAGAGAGGCCTAGTATTATCTGTTTGTATGGGCAGGGCCATTTGGGTGGTCAAACCAGTGAAACAGGGTCAATGAGGCATTTTTGAAATCAGTCTACTATAGCACACAGTTCTACGGGTGGACCCAGGGTCCGAGCGATCTGTGGGCTAAAAATTGACTTTTTCATGCCAGGAAGGCTGGGGAGCGGCCTAGTGTATTCCGTTTGTGTGACGGGGCCATAAGGCTGGTCAAACGGGCGAAATGGCGCGAACGGGCATTTTTGGCCAAAATCGGTGTGCTATAGCCCATGGTTCCATAGGTGGGCCTGGGATTTGAGAATTTTGTGGGTCGAAAATTAACCTGGGCATGCTATAGATATCGGGGAGTGGTTTAGTATTGTCCTTTTATATGGGCGGGGCCATTTGGATTGTCAAACCGGAAAAACAACATGAACGGGGCATTTTCTGGTCAAATTAGTGTGCTATAACCCTCGGTTACATGGGTGGGCATGGGGTCTGAGCGTGTTGTGGGCTAAAAATCAACTTGTGCATGTCAGGGAGGCTACGGAGCGCCCTATTATTGTCCGTTTGGTTGGGCGGGGCTATTTGGGTGGTCAAATGGAAGAAACGGCGCGAATGGGGCATTTTTAGGTCAAATCGGTGTGCTATAGCCCACAGTTTTGCATGTGGGCTGGGGGCCCGTGAGTGTTATGGCCCAAAAATTGACCTAAGTATGCCAGGGAGGCTGGGAAGTGGCTTAGTGTTTTTTGTTTGTTTGGGAGAGGCTATTTGGATTGTCAAACGGGTGAAACAGTGCGAACAAGGCATTTTCGAGTTAAATTAGTGTGCTACAACCCACGATTCTATGGGTGGGTCCATGGTCTGGGCATACTGTTGGTCTAAAATTGACCTGGACGTGCCAGGGAGCCTAGGGAGTAGCCTAATCTTTTCCATTTATGAGGGTGGGCCAATTTGGGTGGTCAAACAGGCAAACCAAAGCGAACAAGGCATTTTCAGGGCAAATTGGTGTACTATAGCCTACGATTCTGTGGGTGGGCACAGGGTCCGAGCATGTTGTGGGCTAAAACTTGACCTGGGTATGCCAGGTAGGCTAGGGAGTGGCCTAGTGTGTTTGTTTATATGGGCGGTGCCATTTTGGTGGTCAAATGGGCGAAACAATGTGAACGGGGCATTTTCAGGAAAATCAGTGCGTTATAGCCCATTATTCCGTGGGTGGGCCTGAGGTTCGGGCGTACTGTAGGCTAAAAATCAACCTGGGCATGCCAGGGAGGCTGAGGAGCATCATAGTGTTGTCCGTTTATGAAAGCGAGGCTATTTCGATATTCAAATAGGTGAAACGATGCGAACAAAGCATTTTCAGGTCAAATCAATGTGCTATAGCCCACGATTCCGTGGGTGGGCCTGGGGATCGGAAATGTTATAGGCCTAAAATTGACTTGGGCATGCCAGGAAGGCTGAAAAGTGTCCAAGTGCTGTCAGATTATGTAGGCGAGGCTATTTAGGTGGGAAAACGGGCAAAACGGTGCGAATGGGGCATTTTTGGGCCAAATTGGTATGCTATAGCCCATGGTTTCATGGGTGGGCCCAGGGTCCGAGCGTGCTATGGGTCGAAAATCAACCTGGGCATGCAAAGGAGGCTGGGAAGCTGTGTAGTATTGTACATTTACGTGGGCAGCGCCATTTTGGTGCTCACACGGGTGAAACAGTACGAAGAGGATGTTTTCAATCCAAATCGGTGTAATATAGCCAATGGTTCCATAGGTGGGCCTGGGGTTTGGGCATGTTGTGGGCCATAATTTAACCTGGGCATTCCAGGGAGGCTGAGGAGTGGCCTAGTGTTGTTCATTTGTATGGGCGAGGCTATTTGGGTGGTCAAATGGGCAAAATGGCGTGAATGGGGAATTTTTTGGGCTAAATAGGTGTGCTATAGCCCACGGTTCTGTGGATGGGCTGGGGTTCGGGCGTGCTGTGGGCCAAAAAATTGACGTGGGTGTGTCAGGAAGGTAAGGTAGCAGCCTAGTATTGTCCGATTGTATGGGAGAGGCCATTTACGTGGTCAAACGGGCAAAACGGTACAAACGGGGTATTTTCAGGACTAATTGATGTGCAATAGCCTATAGTTTCATAGGTACCCTGGGGTCCGGGTGTGCTGTGGGTAGAAATCAACCTAGGCGTGCCAGAGAGGCTGGAAAGTGGCCTATAGTATTCCATTTGTATGGGAGGGGCCATTTTTGGGGTAAAAAGGATAAAACGGCGTGAATGTCATTTTTGGGCCAAATTGGTGTGCTATAACCCATGGTTCTATGGTGGACCAGGGGTCCGGGCGTGCTGTGGTCCAAAAACTGATCTGATCATGCCAGGTAGGCTGGGGAGTGTCCTAGTATTTTTTATTTGTATGGGCAGAGATATTTGGGTGGTCAAACGGGCAAAACGATGCTAACGGGGTATTTTGGCCCAAATTGGTATTCGATAGCCCACGGCTTTGTGGGTGGACCTGAGGTTCGGACGTACTGTAGGCCAAAAATTGACCTGGGCGTTCTTGGGAGGGTGGGGAACAGCCTAGTATTGTTCGTTTGTGTGGGCGGGGCCATTTGGGTAGTTAAACTTTCAAAATAACGCGAATGGTGCATTTTTAGGCAAAATCGGTGTGCTATAAACCACAGTTTCGTAGGAGGGCCCAGGGTCCGGGCGTGTTATGGTCCAAAAATTAACCTGGGCGTACCAAGAAGGCTTGGGATTAGCCTAGTGTTTCCGTTTGTGTATGCGGGGTTATTTGGGAGGTCAAACAGGTGAAATGTCGCGAACAGGGCATTTTTGGGCCAAATCGGTGTGTTATAGCCCATGATTTTATGGGTGGGCCCGAGGTTTGGCCATGATATAGGCCGAATATTGACATGGTCTTACTAGGGAGGCTGGAGAGCGACCTAGTGTTGTTCATTTGTGTAGGCGGGGCCATTTAGGTAGTTAAACAGGTAAAATGGCACAAATAAGGCGTTTATGGGCCAAATCGGTGTGCTATAGCCCACAGTTCAGTGGGTGGGCCAAGGGTCCCGGCATACTGTGGGCTGTTAATTGACCTGGGCATGCCAGGGAGGCTGGAGAGCGGCCTAGTGTTGTCCGTCTATGTTGGTGGTGCCATTTGGGTGGTCAACGGGCGAAAC
>NC_061121.1:229020309-229049181 GCF_002878395.1 Capsicum annuum | reverse complement strand
CGGTGTGCTATAGCCTACGATTCCCTGGGTGGACCTAGGGTTTGAGCGTTTTATGGGCCAAAAATCAACCACGGTATGCCAAGGAGGCTGGGGAGCGGCCTAGTATTGTCCATTTGTATGGACGAGGCTATTTGGGTGGTCAAATAGGCAAAACGGCGCGGATAGGGCATTTTTGGGCAAAATCAGTGTGCTATAGCCCATGATTCCGTGGGTGGGCCCATGGTTCGGGCGTACTGTGGGACAAAAATTAATCTGGGCATGCCAGGGAGGCTAGAAAGTGGCCTAGTATTGACCGTTAGTGTCGGCGGAGCCATTTGGGTGGGCAAACGAGCAAAATAATGCGAACAGGGCATTATTGGGCCAAATAGGTGTGCTATAGCCCATGGTTCCGTAGGTGAGCCTGGGGTCCGGGCGTATTGTGGGACAAAAATTAACCTGAACATGCCAAGGATGCTAGGGAGAGGCCTAGTGTTGTCCGTTTGTATGGGTGGGGCCATTTGGGTGGTCAAGTCGGCAAAATGGCACAAATGAGGCATTTTTAGGCTAAATCTGTGTTCTATAACCCACAAGTCTATGGCTGGGCCCGGGGTTTGGGCGTGCTGAAATCGACTTGGGAATACCAGGGAGACTAGGAAGCGGCCTAGTGTTGCCCGTTTGTGTGGGCAGGCCTATTTGGGTGGTCGAACGGGCAAAACGATGCAAACGGGGCATTTTTGGATCAAATTGGTGTTCTTAGCCCACAGTTCTGTGGGTGGGCCTGAGGTTCGGGCGTGTTGTGGGCCGCAAAAAACCTGGGCATGATAGGGAGGCTGAAGATCAACCTATTATTATCCATTTGTGTGGGCGGGGCCATTAGGGTGGTCAAACGGGTGAAGAGACGTAAATGGGGTATTTTCGAGCTAAAGCAGTGTGTTATAGCCCACGGTTCCATGGATGGGCTAGGGATCCGACCGTGTTGTGGGTTGAAAATTGACCTGGGCATGCTAGGGAGGCTGGGGAGCACCTTAGTGTATTCTGTTTGTGTGTCGGGGCGATTTGGCTGGTTTAACGGATGAAACGGCACAAACGGGGCATTTTTGGGCCAAATCGGTATGCTACATCCCACAGTTCTTTGGGTAGGCCTGGGGTCCGGGCGTGCTGTGGGCCAAAAATTGACCTAGGCATACCAGGGAGTGTGGGGAGTGGCCTAGTGTTGCCCGTATGTGTGGACAAGTCCATTTGCATTGTCAAATGGACGAAACGGCGCAAACGGGGAATTTTTGGGCCAAATCGATGTGCTATAGCCCACGGTTCGATGGGTGGGCTGAGGGTCCTGGCGTGTTGTGGGCCAAAAATTGACTGGGCATTCCAGGAAGGCTTGGGAGTGGCCTAGTGTTGTCCATTTGTATGGGTGGGGCGCGCACAGGGCATTTTAAATTGTTGTGCTATAGCCCACGGTTCAGTGGGTGGGCTTGGGTTTCGGGCGTGATATGGGCCGAAAATCGACCTGGGCATGCTAGGGAGGTTGGGGAGCAGCCTAGTTTTGTTTATTTGTGTT
Organism: Capsicum annuum; assembly: GCF_002878395.1. Taxonomy (NCBI): domain Eukaryota; kingdom Viridiplantae; phylum Streptophyta; class Magnoliopsida; order Solanales; family Solanaceae; genus Capsicum; species Capsicum annuum. Next base: position 229,047,644 of record NC_061121.1, on the reverse strand, counting down.
TGTGTGGCCATTAGGGAGGTCGAAACGATATTAAAGGGAAATTTTTAGGCCAAATCGAATGGCCTAGTGTTGTTCGTTTGTGTGGGCGGGGCCATTTGGGTGGTTAAACGGGATAAATGGGGCAAACAGGGCATTTTCGAGCCAAATCGATGTGCTATAACCCATGGTTCCATGGGTGGACCCGGGGTTCGGGCTTGTTACGGGCCAAAAATTGGCTTGGACATGCCAGGGAGGTTAAGGAGCAGCCTAGTATTATCTGTTTGTGTGTGCATTTGGGTTGTCCAACCAACAAAACGGTGAGAATGGGGCATTTTTTGGCCAAATCAGTATGTTATAGCCCATGGTTACATGGGTAGGCCTTGGGTCCGGACGTGCTGTGGGCCAAAAATAAACTTGGGCATGGCGGGGAGGCTACGGAACGGCCTAGTGTTGTCCATTTGCGTGGGTGGGGCTATTTGGGTGGTCAAATGGGAGAAACGGCGTGAACGGGGCATTTTTTAGCCAAATCGGTGTGTTATAGCCCAAAGTTCTGTGGGTGGGCCTAGGGCCCGGGAGTGTTGTGGCTCGAAAATTGACCTGGGAGTGCTAGGGAGGCTGGGGAAAGGCCTAGTATTGTTCGTTTGTATGGGCGGGGCCATTTGGGTGGTCAAACCGATGAAACAACATGAACAGAGATTTATTGGGCCAAATCAATATGTTATAGTCCACGGTTCCATGGGAAGGCCCGGTGTTCGAGCGTGCTGTCCGCCAAAAATCAACCCGGCATGCCAGAGAGGTTGGGAAATAGCCTACTATTGTCCGTTTGTGTGGGCGGGGCCATTTGGATGGTCAAACGAGATAAACGGTGCAAACGGGGCTTTTTCGGGCCAAATTGGTGTACTATAGCCCACGATTCCATGGGTAGGCCCGGGGTTCATGCATGCTATGGGTTGAAAATTGACCTGGGCGTGCCAGGGAGGCTGGGTAGAGGCCTAGTGTTGTCCGTTAGTGTGGGCGGGGCTATTTGGGTGGTCAAACGGGCAAAATAGCATGAACGAGGAACTTTCGGGCCAAATCAGTGTGATATAGCCCACAGTTCCATGGGTGGGCAAGGGGTTCGAGCGGGTTGTTATCCGACAATCAGCCTAGGCGTGCAGGGAGGCAGAGGAACTGCCTTATATTATCTATTTGTGTGGTCAAGGCCATTTGGTTGGTCAAATAGGAAAAACGGCATGAACAGGGCATTTTTGGGCCAAATTGGTGTGTTATAGCCCACGATTCAACGGGTGGGCTCGGATTTCGAGCGTGCTGTGGATTCAAAATCGAGCTGGGCGTGTCAAGAAAGCTGGGGAGCATCCTAGTGTTGTCCGTTTGTGTGGGTGGGGCCATTTGGTTGGTCAAACCGGCAAAATAGCACAAATGGGGTATTTTCGAGCTAAATCAGTGTGCTATGGCCCACGGTTCCGTGGATGGACCCGGGGTTCAGGCACGCTGTGTGCCAAAAATTGACCTGAGCGTGCCAGGTAGGCTAGGGAGCGGTCTAGTATAATTCGATTGTGTGGGCAGGGCCATTTGTGTTGTCAACGGGCAAAAAGGCGCGAACGAGGCATTTTCGGGCTAAATCGGTGTGCGATAGCCCAAGGTTCCGTGAAGGGACCGGGGTTCGACAATGTTGTGTACTGAAAATCAACCTTGGTGTGCCAGAGAGGCTAGGGATCATCCTGGTGTTATCTTTTTGAGTGGGTGGGTCCATTAGGCTGGTCAAATAAGCAAAACGGCATGAACGGGCCATTTTTGGCACAAATCGATGTGCTATATCTCACGGTTCCATGGGAGGGCTCGGGGTTCGAGCGTGTTGTTGGCTAAAAATATACCTTGGTGTGCCAGGGAGGCTGGGGAGCAGCCTAGTATTGTTCGTTTTTGTGGGCAGGGCCATTTAGGTGGTCAAACAGGTGAAACGGTGCGAACAGGGCATTTTCGAGCCAAACGGTGTGCTACCGTGGGTGAGCCCGATATCCAGCCGTGCTGTGGTTCAAAAATTGACTTGGGCATTCCAAGGAGGCTGGGGAGAAGCTTAGTATTTTCTGTTTGTATGATCGGGGCCATTTGGGTGGTCAAACAAGCGAAACAGTGCGAACATGCATTTTCGGGCCAAATCGGTGTGTTATAGCCCACGATTTTGTAGGTGGGCCTGGGGTTCGGGCGTGCTGTGGACTTAAAATCAACCTGGGCATGCCAGGGAGGATGGGTAACGGCCTAGTGTTGTCCGTTTATGTGGGCGGAGCTATTTGGATGGTGAATCGAGTGAAACGATGTGAACGGGCCATTTTTTGCCCAAATCGGTGTGCTATAATCCACGGTTTCGTGGGTGGCCCTGGGGTCTGATAACGCTCAAACAACACTCTTGAATGGGTGTAAGCGATCGTTGTCAATGTAAAATCCAACTAGGTTGGGGTCGAATCCAACAGGGAATATGGTGTGAACTCAAGTCGTTTGCGATTTAATTCACTAATTGTTTAACGTTTCCTGAAATGGGGGTTTAAGTTTCACAAATGATTGCTTGTCACTTTAATTTTGATGTTTGTAACCAAGATTTTTTGAAATAACCAGAATTATGTTCACTAGGGCTTACGGTACATGACAGATGCTAAAGGTGACTCAAGATTCTCACGGTGGTTAGGATAAGAAGCTATCTTTATCGATGATATGCTCAAATGTCTCTCAACCTATTTAAGCGTCTAATTTCCTAATCCTCTCGAACTTAGGAAATTTCTGTTCACTGTCCAGATTTTACCTCAGGTTAACCAACCTTGTTACAACGCTGATTATTAAACGAAGTATTTCCGAGTCCCTGTTGATAATTCACTTCCTACTATATTTGATTTCTTTCTCAAGCAAATCAAAGCAGGTGTGTCTACTGTTTGCAACCAACAGACGTTAATTAAAACTTTTCAATTATTAAGAAATCCTATCACCTATTGAATCTTAAGTATTTAGCACCTCATCACGACCTAACCCTAGATCCCATAATTCAGGTTAACGGAGTTTAGCCACTCATGATGCAAAGAACGAAACACATCATTGAATTCATAATTGAGAAGATTAACTTACAGAGATGAATAATAATTAGTGAATCGTAGATTAGATCATAAAGAAAAATCCGCAAAATAGTTGTATTGTTCGAATCCAAAAAGATAGAGAAAGAAATATCGAAAAATATTCTCCAAGACTCAAAGTATCGAACTCTCTTTAGAATAATGATGATGATGAATGAAGGCCTCCAGAAAACCAAACATAAAGCTTTAAATAGTTCAGCCTAAATAAGGAAATAAAATTAAAGTTGCAGCTTTTTCTCGGAATAGACAACGACATCCGTGATAGCTTATCAGGAGTCTGACGGCTTATCACGGATGTCGTCAGCTCCTCTGCACTTTTGGCTTCTGCTGTCTAATGTTGACGATGACGTTGACGCCTTATCACCAACCTGATAGCTTATCACGAACGTCGTCACAAAAATGTCTTCAACTCTCATTCTCTATTTAACGCTGACGGCATTCTTGACTGTAGACATGTAATTTTTTACCCTCCCGAATTTAATATATATATTTTTCAGTATTGAATATTTATATTTGGTCCGATATTATTTTGACTCCTATTTCATTTTAATAAACTTAGGTTGAAAATAAATAAATAAATAAATAAATAAATAGTTAAAGTTACATTTTGAGATATTTTTATTTTTTTTATTTTTTTATTATTTTTTGTGTTTAAAATAATATAGAAAATTCAAAAAATATATTTCTCTTTTAATTTTAATAAATAGGCTAGTAATTTTGATATTATCTTAATTATATTTATTTTAGACTATTTGTAAACTTTACTATATTTTTCTTAAAAATAAAAATTAATTAACTAATATATTATTTATTTATTTTAAATAGTATTATTATTTATTTTATATTAAAAAAGGAAAAATGAAGTCTTATACTATCCAACTCCCTCCATTCCTATCTATCTGACACTCTAACTGCTTCCCTACATCTCCTTATAAAAAGGAACTTCTCAACCTACGTATGGACTTGAACAAAGAAACAAAAAAAAAAAATTAGACACTACAAGCATCAGAAAACAGAAAAAATAAAAATAAAAATTCAGTCAGAGAAAATCATCAGTCAAAAGAGAGAAAAGGGTATAGATGAATTCGGGTTCCGTTTAAAGTTTTCGATGAAGGTTTCTTGCTGCATTATTCAATTTAATTCCTTACAGGTTCTTCTTTAATCCTGTACTATTTTCGTTATAAATTTTACTGTAGAAAAACATGTATAAAAATGTTCAAGTGGTTTCCTACATTATTTAATATGTGAAGTGAATTAATTATGTGAATTTTCTATTGTTACATTTTATACGATTAAGTTACCGAATTGTTTATATTTATACGTAGATATGGAGTTAGGATCATAGATGTGTTCGTATTTTTCTTAAGTTGGTATATAATTGTCAAATTATTTCCAAAAAAGTGGGATTAAGTAAATACTACTGCTTCATCTTGATATTGTTTGAGTATATTTTCGTAAATGTGTATGTTTAGAGTTTTTTTAGAGAAAAAAAAATGTAACAGTTGTTGAAATTTACTTTGTTTTCTACTTTCTATGGCATCACCCATTTTGGTCTTTGCATTTTGGTTACTGTTTACTTAATATCATTGTATATCTTAAGTTTTGGAGAATTTTGACAATTTGCTAGTTAAACAATTAAGAGATTGTTAATTAAGAAATCACTATCGTAGCTATATTAAATCAAAAGTGGTCACTCAAACATTTTATCAAAATATAAAATAAAATATTATTTTATATGTATATAAGTAATAAAAAAATATTCTTTAGAGATATATATCACGTAATTCGAGTTGTATGTTTGTTTGTTTTTTATTTTATTTTGAGTTCGGGTTAAATTAAAAGGAAATTCGTGACTTTCTTCTTTAAATATTTTCTTATCATTTTTCTCTAGTATACAAAAATAGAAAAACTATTTGTGTTATGATACTATCTTTTATTTAGAATTTTATTTATTTATTTCTACGTATACATTAACTCGGTTTATTTGATTAACCGTCTTTTGATTTTTAAAAAAGTTTGTCTTCCTGTTAATTTGATAATCACGATTGGACTTTAAAATATTTACCTTTTATTAGCGTAATAAAAATATAAATTGTTGTTTTATGCATATAGACAATACATTTTTTATTATGTTATGGTTTTAAAATAGTTGTCTCAATTAAGAATGCGGCATACGCATCTTTTTAGACATTTTTAAAATTCAAGGATGCAATAATGCACCTTGGCAAATATTTTTCTAAAATAAACTTTTCACTGATTTATTTAATATAAGAGGTATAGACAAATATTCGGTATAGTAAAAACGAGCGAATTTAAGCCTTAACACGATTCATCAAAATAGTTTAAGTCAAGATAAGTCAATAAAAGCGACCGTGCTAGAACCACGGGACACGAGGGATGCCTCACACCTTCCCCTCGATCAACAGAATTCCTTACCCAATTTTCTGTTTTCGTAGACCAGCAAAGAGTCATTTCCTTTTGATTAGGGATTCAATAAGGTGACTTGGAACACCATAACTCAATTTCAAGTGGCGACTCTGTAAATAAAATAATCCCTATTCAATGTCATCACTTTAATTGGAAAAATCCTTCGACTTCGGCTCCTTGCGAGCGAAAAAGGGTGTGACATCTCTGGCGACTCTACTGGGGAATAAATAAGAATTCGAGCTTTTTATATTGACTTATACTTGCTTTAAATATTATTGATATTGTGTTTGTTGGCCTTATGTGCTACTTGTCTCTTATTTACCGCTTTGATATTGATTGAACTATATTATATATTATCTTCTTTTGCGCACCGCCTTTGAGACTCTGAAATAGGATAGAAGGAATGCAGCGCATGCATCCTACTTTCTTTTTGAGATAGTCGGAGTGTCAAGCCACCTGGTGAAGGATTATAGTCACACATGTTAGGCGGGGTTCGGATCGACAACGAAGGCGGTGTTTCCCTGCTACCGACCAAGTTGTCCCTCCCTGGCTTGAGTGTCCGCTCGGGTAAGCCAGCCTAGACACCTATCCCTATTAGGGTTAAACTTAGAAGAACTGAAAACTCAAAATCTGGTTATCCCTATTAGGTCCCGCTTTATTTGCATCATATGCATTTGACTTAGCGGGACTTGGCACAGGAGCCGGTTCTGTCTAGGACAAGTAACCTACTTTATAAAGACCAACATGTGCATCCTACATGCTCTTTGATATTTGTTTGGAAGACTATTTGTTTGTTGATCAGCTTTAGGCAATTTTAAAATGCAAGAGATTAATTTATCCTCACATTTAGTGAATTATTTTTTTTTCAAAGAAAAATTTTATTTTTAAAAGAACGGAAAAATTTTAGTAACATAGTTTTACGGTCTTTATGAACTGCGAGGCTCTGATTCTCTCATCTTTAGTGGGATACGTAGGAAGTCCTTCCCAGGATACGACCCTATCTTTTGAAAAATTATTTATAGATTTATTGGGGAATGTTTTGAAAATATGATTACTTTCATAATTATTTTTCTTATTCTCAAGTTCAATTTATATATATATATATCTTAATAGCCCAGAATCTTTAGGGATCATGAGCTAAGTTTTAAAAAATAAAAAAATATACATAAATCTTAATAGCCCTGTATCTTTAGGGATCATGAGGCTAAGTTTTTACAAAAAATATAAATCTTAATAGCCCAGAATCTTTAGGGATCATGAGGCTAAATTTTACAAAATAAAAAATATATATAAATCTTAACAGCCCTGAATCTTTAGGGATCATGAGGCTAAGTTTTTACAAAATAAATAGTAATATATATAAATCTTAATAGCCCTGAACCTTTAGGGGTCTTAAGGCTGAATTTTGTATGACATATATTTTAAGAACTACGCACACCTGATTCTCATCTTAATGAGATACGTAGGCAGTCCTTCATGGATTCGGTGATCTTAAAAAAAAGATTAAACTTTGACACATTAGTTTTTTACCAAAATCAAAATAGTGTTAAGGTGGTTGGTTTGTGGCTAAGTTGGTTTCTCATTCATACAACTCCAGATCTAAAGAAAAGGCAAGATAAACCATAAAAAATGGTATAGGGTCTGAGATGAGGTGGAATAGACTATTAGAAATGAGGAATAAGAAGAAATGGCCAGGGAAATAAGAAGTTTGGAGAAAAATATGAGAAACATGTAAGTAATGGAAGAATAAACGAGTGTTTCTTACAAGGATTTGTACATGTTTCACAATGTTCACTTGCGTTTAAAGTCCAAAATATCAAAGTTGGACATGTATGGGGGACGTGGTGATCCTTTGGATCATCTGAAAAGGTTGTGTAATCAACTAAGAGGAACAGAGGAAAAGAGAAACTACTAATGGCTTAATTTGAAGAGAATTTGATGATGAAAATTCAGAATCGTTCAGGCTACTTTTGGGGTCAAAAAGAAAAATGGATGATGTAGTAATGATTGTGGAGACCCCATTAATACTGAAGTGCAAATCAATGGCCAAATGTCAAGCTCGGTAATTTAGAAGTTATTTTGCTCTCCACGAAGGAGTTTTGGTAATCTATTTTATTTTTCTTCTATTTCCCGAATAATTTAAGGGTTGTTGTTTGGGATCTATGTTATCTTATTTTCTTATTGTTGAGTTTAAACCATTCTATTTTTTCTGTCAATAAAATATGTGTCCTTTTTATTTTCTTATTTAAATATATGTTTTTTTTCTTTCTCTATACACATTTTTTCTTCTGTGGCAATTCCAGTGATATGATATCCATGTTGAATTTTCAGTCAGATCTTAAAACCCAATCTAATGCTGAAGCATTCGATTAAGAACCTAGAGATGAAAAAAATGTCAGGAAAATAAGTAAAGTGTTGAGATGTTTGGAGACCTAGTTACATCCTCACTTGAATGTTTTAAGGTAATCACTTTGCGAATAAAAATTGATTGATCTTCAATGAGAAGGTTCAACTCAAGCATGTTTGAATGAGATCAACCAGAGGATATATAGTTTCTATTGTCAGAAGACGCAAAAAAAAGTTATCTCAAAAAGAAAAAAGAGGCATCGGTTGTGAGGAAAGTAGAATACAAGTAGACCTGTATGGTTTACAAGTTTAAAAAAAGTGACACACGTGCATGTGCTTAGCCACGATCAATATTGAAAATATGCGTATGATCTTCATGTTCCATTCCTAGATTGCATGATATGTACTTGCATTTTTAAGGATTGATCTGACGAAGGCATTTCATTCTGCTATCCAAATGTTGTGTCATCCTTTGTTATCCCTTTTGAGCTTTTGTTTTATTTATTTTATATCCCTCTTTTGGAATCAAAATAGAGTCTGCAAAAAAAAGTGTCAAGAAAAAAAATAGATTCAAAAAATGTCAAGAAAAAATAGAATAGAGTCAGAAAAGTATCAAGAAAAATGGAGTCGGGAAAAATATCTCTCTCAAAAAAAAAGAAGAAAATGAAAAAGAGAGAAAAGTCAAGAAAAAGAAAAAAAGAAAAAGAAAATCAAGCAAAAGAACAAGATTTCTGAACTACATTTGACCTGATTCTTGCTATGACAAGATACGTAGGTAGCCCTACTCTGGAGTTCGGTCTAACCCAAAAAAAATTCAAGTTACCCAGAATGAAATAAAACTAGGGTAAAAGTTTATTTTCTTAAAAGAGTCGATTCCAAAAGTTGTATATTTTACCCAATATTGTGTAAATTTTGATCCCCATACCGACCTTTCTTCTATCCTATTCCAAAAGCCAAGTTACAACCAAAGAAAGACCTTTAGATCAATCTTTGAGAATGTCAAGGCTAAACATGTTATGGGTGCATGATATTCATATTTTGAGTGTTATTTTCTAAAAAAAAATGAAAATGAGAGTCTTATTGATGAAAACCTTTTTGGGCATCATAAGGCGACCGTGAGTTGTGAGATCAATAAAAATGAGAATCTTATTGGTAAAAGTCTTCATGGTCACCATAAGACGACAATGATTTGAAAAAGAAAAGAAAATGGGAGTGGCTTGTTGGCGAAAATCCATCGAGGTGTCACTAGCCTGAGGAGGATTATAATCCAGAGGGGACAAGTTCAAGAATGGCTCCCTTTCAAATTCAATGAGTGGGCAAAAAGTGATAGTGATTAGTTGGGATAGATCAGATTGTTTAATTCAAAATGCATGTCATAATCACTAGAATCAGCTGTCACACCCACATAAAATTTTCTTTTTGACATTTTTTTTTAAAGAAGAGATGTTTATTGTCCTTCCCTATTCTTTTTGTTATTTTTATTTCTATTTTTATTTCTATTTTTATTTTTTATTTTTTATTTTTGTGTCTTTGTGGTCAAAAGAAAATCACTATCGTCATCTTTCATATATTTTTAAGTCAAAATTTTGTCAAGATAAGTGAGGAAGGACTTCAAAACTTGCTACCAACTCCTTTTGTTGTGCAAAGCAAGACAAAAGACCAACACACAAAGATAACATATTTCAAAAATAAAGTAAGGTACTCGAGAATGCTTGTCATCCGACAGTTTTTGGACTCATAAAAGTATAAAAGGAGTATTGGAAGCTGAATCCCGTGGCATCATGCAAGAGAAATATGATTTGAGTCAAAATATTTTAGCAGTCAGAATTTGAGGTCAATACTACAACAAGTCAACAATACCTATAAATGATTTGCAATGGAGCTAGGCATGATAAATGCAAGAGATCGTCTCAATAGCTAAATGCCACAAATCAACCACCGTGTTCTTAAATTAGAAAGTTTTATTTATATGAAACAAAAACATGTGTTACCTTCATATCAAAGGTTTCAAAGCTTAACTATTAAAATCTGCAATTTCTCACTTCTGCAAATGCAAGAGGCAATACTGTTACACAGATTTAGTAATAAATGATGGTAAAAACTCATCATTTTAACCCCTAGGAGACCCACTTCCTAGTCCGATTAATTCAAGATTCATTTGTTACGTGAATCACTTCCTAACTTGAACCATCACTCCTAGAAGATGCACTTTCTAGTCGAGTCATTTCATTCAACTCTTAGGAGACGCACTTCCTACTCTGAATAAGTCAATTTTCATTTGTTAGGTGAAGCACTTCCTAACTTGAACCTTCACTCCTAGAAGACGCACTTTCTAGTCGAGTCATTTCATTCAACCCTTAGGAGACGCACTTCCTAGTCTGAATAAGTCAGTTTTCATTTGTTAGGTGAAGCACTTCCTAACTTAAACCATCACTCCTAGAAGACGCATTTTCTAGTCAAGTCATTTTATTTAACCCCGAAGACGCCCTTCCTACTCTAAATAAGTCAGTTTTCATTTGTTAGGTGAAGCACTTCCTAACTTGAACATTAACTCTTAGAAGACGCACTTTCGAGTCGAGTCCTTCAATTTAATTCTTAGGAGACATACTTCCTAATTTGGTCATCGGTTTTACTATGATGAGACACATTTCTTTAGCAGGGCTTTGATTCACACTCTTTACTATACTTTTTAAAAGTTGTGATCTGATGACACTCGCAAAATTTACTAGGGAAAACTAGGGCAAAATTTTGTTCGTGTTTATAGAAATTTATTTTTCAGGACCGTCTTGAAGAATGGGACAGGACCCTCCTGAAGAATGGGAATTTATTTTTTGCTCAGGACCCTCCTGAAGAATGGAAATTTATTTTTTGCCCAGGACCCTCCTGAAAAATGGGACGGGACCCTTCTGAAGAATGAAAATTTATTTTTTGCTCAAGACCCTCCTAAAGAATGAAAATTTAATTTTTTCTCAGGACCCTCCTGAAGAATGGGACAGGACCCTCCTGAAGAATGGGAATTTATTTTTCGCTCAGGACCCTCCTAAAAAATGGGACGGGACCCTCCTGAAGAATGGGAATTTATTTTTTGCTCAGGACCCTCCTGAAGAATGGGACAGGACCCTCCTGAAGAATGGGAATTAAATTTTTGCCCAGGACCCTCCTAAAGAATAGGAATTTAATTTTTTCTCAAGACCCACTTGAAGAATGGGACGGGACCCTCCTGAAGAATGGAAGTTTATTTTTTGCTTAGGACCCTCCTGAAGAATGGGACAAGACCCTCCTGAAGAATGGGAGTTTATTTTTTGCCCAGGACCCTCCTGAAAAATGGGACAGTACCCTCCAAAAGAATGGGAATTTAATTTTTGCTCAGGACCCTCCTGAAGAATGGGATAGGACCCTCCTAAAGAATGGGAATTTATTTTTCTCTCAAGACCCTCCTGAAGATTGGTACAGGACCCTCCTGAAGAATGGAAAGTTATTTTATGCCCAGGACCCTCCTGAAAAATGGGACAGGATCCTCCTGAATAATGGAATTTAATTTTTGCTCAGGACCTTCCTGAAGAATGGGACAGGACCTACCTGAAGAATGAGAATTTAATTTTTGCTCAGGACCCTCCTGAAGAATAGAAATTTATTTTTTGCTTAGGACCCTTCTGAAAAATGGGACAGGACCATCCTGAAGAATGGGACAGGACCCTCCTGAAGAATGGGAATTTATTTTTTGCTCAGGACCCTCCTGAAGAATGGAAAATTATTTTTTGCCCAGGACCCTCGGGACAGAACCCTCCTGAAGAATGAAAATTTATTTTTTGCTCAGGACCCTCCTGAAGAATGAAAATTTCAATTTTTGCTTAGGACCCTCCTGAAGAATGGGAATTTATTTTTCGCCCAGGACCCTCCTAAAAAATGGGACGGGACCCTCCTGAAGAATGGGAATTTATTTTTTCCTCAGGACCCTCCTGAAGAATGGGACAGGACCCTCCTGAAGAATTGGAATTGAATTTTTGCCCAGGACCCTCCTAAAAAATGGGACAGACCCTCCTAAAGAATAGGAATTTAATTTTTTCTCAAGACCCTCCTGAAGAATGGGACAGGACCCTCATGAAGACTGGGAGTTTATTTTTTGCTTAGGACCCTCCTGAAGAATGGGACAGGACCCTCCTGAAGAATGAAAATTTATTTTTTGCCCAGGACCCTCCTGAAAAATGGGACAGTACCCTCCTAAAGAATGGGAATTTAATTTTTGCTCAGGACCCTCCTGAAGAATGGGATAGGACCCTCCTAAAGAATGGGAATTTATTTTTTGCTCAAGACCCTCCTGAAGATTGGTACAGGACCCTCCTAAATAATGGAAATTTAATTTGTGCTCAGGACCTTCCTGAAGAATGGGACAGGACCCACCTGAAGAATGAGAATTTAATTTTTGCTCAGGACCCTCCTGAAGAATAGAAATTTATTTTTTGCTCAGGACCCTTCTGAAGAATGGGACAGGTCCATCCTGAAAAATAGGACAGGACCCTCCTGAAGAATGGAAATTTATTTTTTGCTCAGGACCCTCCTGAAAAATGGGACAGGACCCTCCTGAAGAATGAGAATTTATTTTTTGCTCAGGACCCTCCTGAAGAATAGGATAGGACACTCCTGAAGAATTAGAATTTATTTTTTGCTCAGGACCATCCTGAAGAATGGGACAGGACCCTCCTGAAGAATAGGAATTTATTTTTTGCTCAGGACCATCCTGAAGAATGGGACAGGACCCTCCTGAAGAATGGAAATTTATTAATTGCTTAGGACCCTCCTGAACAATGGGACACCTGAAGAATGAGAATTTATTTTTTGCTCAGAACCCTCCTGAAGAATGGGACAGGACCCTTCTGAAGAATGGGATGTTATTTTTCTGTTTCACCTTTTATTTTAAGTTCAAGAATATATTTTGAAAAATCAGAAAAAGAAGTTCAGGAGCCCGCCTAAAGAATATGGTGAAGAAAAAGAAAGTCTAGGAGCCCGCCTGAAGAACAGGGTGAAGAAATTTTAAGCCCAAGATCCCACCTGAAGAACATGGTGAAGAAAGAGAAAGTCTAGGAGCTCGTCTGAAGAACAGGGTGAAGAAAAGTAAGTCCAGGAGCCCGCCTGAAGAACAGGGTAAAGAAGAAACAAATCAGGAGCCCGCCTGAAGAACAGAATGAAAAAGTAGCAAGTCAGGATCCCGACTGAAGAATAGTGTGAACATTATCAGTTGCAAGTCAGGAGCCCACCTGAAGAATAAGGTGAAGATTTTCAAGTCCAAGCCAAAAGAAAATCTGAAGAATAAACCAATTGTCAAGTTCCCCTCTAATGCCAAAAACCAACAAGGAGGAACATTTCGTGTATCAAGTTTAACTCAGAATAATGACTATCTCACCATTTGAGAAGTCATGAATATTCAAGTCAAGATTCCAAAAGAAAAAAACAGCATAGATAGGATATCTCACTTGTATCTTCATTTTATTTTTTGTTATTCATTTCAATGTAAAAGCAGAATTTCATGAACCGGAGACTCGACGGAACCTGACTCGACCTCTAACTTATTCTCTCACTATTTAACCTTTGAACTACATGTGACCTGATTCCCTTATAACTCGGGATATGTAGGCGGTTCAAAACCAGGACTCGGTCACATCTTTTATTTTATTTTATTTAATTTTACTCACCTTTAGAATAATTGGAGGATCAAAAGTCACCTCTTTGTCTACTTCTTTGTATGAAAACTCTTCTAGATTTCACACAAAGACGGGCAAAATGTAGACATGTAATTTTTTATCCTCCCGAATTTAATATATATATTTTTCGGTATTGAATATTTATATTTGGTCCGATATTATTTTGACTCCTATTTCATTTTAATAAGCTTAGGTTGAAAATAAATAGTTAAAGTTACATTTTGAGATTTTTTTATTTTTTTATTTTTTTATTATTTTTTGTGTTTAAAATAATATAGAAAATTCAAAAAATATATTTCTCTTTAATTTTAATAAATAGGCTAGTAATTTTGATATTATCTTAATTATATTTATTTTAGACTATTTGTAAACTTTATTATATTTTTCTTAAAAATAAAAATTAATTAACTAATATTTTATTTATTTAATTATTTTAAATTGTATTATTATTTATTTTATATTAAGAAAATTAAAATAAAATAAAAAGAAAAATAAAAAGAAAGTCTTATCATATCCAACTCCCTCCATTCCTATCTATCTGACACTCTAACTGCTTCCCTACATCTTCTTATAAAAAGGAACTTCTAAACCTCCGTATGGACTTGAACAAAGAAACCAAAAAAAAAAAAATCAGACACTACAAGCATCAGAAAACAAAAAAAAAAGAAAATTCAGTCAGAGAAAATCATCAGTCAAAAGAGAGAAAAGGGTATAGATGAATTCGGGTTCCGTTTAAAGTTTTTGATGAAGGTTTCTTGCTGCATTATTCAATTTAATTCCTTACAGGTTCTTCTTCAATCCTGTACTATTTTCGTTATAAATTTTACTGTGGAAAAACATGTATAAAAATGTTCAAGTGGTTTCCTACATTATTTAATATGTGAAGTGAATTAATTATGTGAATTTTCTATTGTTACATTTTATACGATTAAGTTACCGAATTGTTTATATTTATACGTAGATATGGAGTTAGGATCATAGATATGTTCGTATTTTTCTTAAGTTGGTATATAATTGTCAAATTATTTCCAAAAAAGTGGGATTAAGTAAATACTATTGCTTCATCTTGATATTGTTTGAGTATATTTTCGTAAATGTGTATGTTTAGAGTTTTTTTTTAGAGAAAAAAAAATGTAACAGTTGTTGAAATCTACTTTGTTTTCTACTTTCTATGGCATCACCCATTTTGGTCTTTGCATTTTGGTTATTGTTTACTTAATATCATTGTATGACTTAAGCTTTGGAGAATTTTGACAATTTGCTAGTTAAACAATTAAGAGATTGTTAATTAAGAAATCACTATCGTAGCTATATTAAATCAAAAGTGGTCACACAAACATTTTATCAAAATATAAAATAAAATATTATTTTATATGTATATAAGTAATAAAAAAATATTCTTTAGAGATATATATCACGTAATACGAGTTGTATGTTTGTTTGTTTTTTATTTTATTTTGTGTTCGGGTTAAATTAAAAGGAAATTCGTGACTTTCTTCTTTAAATATTTTCTTATCATTTTTCTTTAGTATACAAAAATAGAAAAACTATTTGTGTTATGATACTATCTTTTATTTAGAATTTTATTTATTTATTTTTACGTATACATAAACTCGGTTTATTTTATTAACCGTCTTTTGATTTTTAAAAAAGTTTGTCTTCCTGTTAATTTGATAATCACGATTGGACTTTAAAATATTTACTTTTTATTAGCGTAATAAAAATATAAATTGTTGTTTTATGTATATAGACAATACATTTTTTATTATGTTATGGTTTTAAAATAGTTGTCTCAATTAAGAATGTGGCGTACGCATCTTTTTAGACATTTTTAAAATTCAAGGATGCAATAATGCTCCAAATATTTTTCTAAAATGAACTTTTCACCAATTTATTTAATAGAAGAGGTATAGACAAATATTCGGTATAATAAAAACGAGCGAATTTAGGCCTTAACACGATTCATCAAAATAGTTTAAGTCAAGATAAGTCAATAAAAGCGATCGTGCTAGAATCACAGGACTCGATGGGTGCCTCACACCTTCCCCTCAGTCAACAGAATTCCTTACCCAGTTTTTTGTTTTTGCAGACCAGCAAAGAGTCATTTTCTTTTGATTAGGGATTCAATAAGGTGACTTAGAACACCATAACTAAATTTCAAGTGGCGACTCTGTAAATAAAATAATCCCTATTCAATATCATCACTTTAATTGGAAAAACCCTTCGACTTCGGCTCCCTGGGAGCGAAAAAGAGTGTGACATTGACAGCTTATCACCAGGATGATGACTTATCATGAACGTCGTCAGCCACACTAGTTTTTTATTTTGCTTCACTTTTCAACCTTTTTGCTTTCATTATTTTTGGTTCTCCTACATCTATATTTACTGAAAAAATCAAAGTAAACTAACCAAAAACAACTAAATTTCTCAAGACCTTACAATTATTTAGAGTTAAAAGCCTCAAATATGTTAAGGTAGGCTCACACATCAAGGTCCAGGCATGTTGTCGGCCTAAAATCGACCTGGGCGTGCCTGGGAGGATTGGGAGTGGCCTAGTGTTGTCCATTTATGTGGATGGAGACATTTGGGTAGTCAAATGGGAGAAGCGACGCGAACGGGGCATTTTCAGGAAAAATCGATGTGCTATAGCCCACGGTTCCGTGGGTATGCCCGGGCTCCGGGCGTGCTGTGGGTTAAAAATCAACCTTGGCGTACCAGGGAGGCTGGGGAGTGGCCTAGTGTTATCCGTTTGTGTGGGTGTGGTTATTTGTGTCGTCAAATGGGCGAAACGGTGCAAACGGGATATTTTTGAGCTAAATCGATGTGCTATAGCCCACGGTTCCATGGGTGGGCCTAGGGTTCGGGAGTGTTATTGGCCAAAAATTGACCTGTACATGACAGGGAGGCTAGGAAGAGGCCTAGTGTTGTTTGTTTGTATGGAATGGGCCATTTTGGTGGCCAAACGGGCAAAACGGCACGAACGAGGCATTTTCAAGCAAAATCAGTACGCTATAGCCCACGGTTTCGTGGGTAGGCTCGAGGTTCAGGCGTGCTGGGGTCTTAAAATCGGCATGTGCATGCCAGGAAAGATAGAGAGTGGCCTAGTTTTGTTTGTTTGTATGGGCTAGGCCATTTGGGTAGTAAAACGAGCGTAACAGCACGAACGGGGTATTTTCGGGCCAAATCGATGTGTTATAGCCCACGCTTCCATAGGTAGGCCTAGGGTCTGGGTATGTTGTGGGCCGAAAATCGACCTGGGTATGCTAGGGAGGTTGGGGAGTGGCCTAGTATTGTCCCTTTGTGTGGTCGAGACCATTTGGGTGGTCAAATAGGCATAACGATGTGAATAGGGCATTTTGAGCCAAATCGGTGTGCTATAGCCTACGGTTCCATGGGTGGGCCTGAGTTCTGGGTGTTATGTGGGCCAAAAATTGATCTGGGCGTGCTAGGGAGGGTAGGGAGTAGCCTAGTGTTGATCGTTTGTGTGGGCGGGGCTATTTGGGTGGTCAAACGGGCGAAATAGCGCAAACAGGTCATTTTCAAGATAAATCGATGTGCTATAGCTTAATTTTCCATGGATGGGCCTGGATTCCACGCATGTTATGGGCCCTAAATCGACTAGGCCATGCCAGTGAAGTTGGGAAGCAGCCTATTATTGTCCGTTTGTGTGGGCGGGGCTATTTGGGTGGTCAAACGGGTGAAACAGAACAAACTGGGCATTTTTAGGCCAAATCGGTGTGCTATGACCTATGATTTCGTGGGTGGGCTCGGGTTTTGGGGGTGTTGTCGGCATAAAATTGACCTGGGCATGCCAGGCAGGTTGGGGAGTGGCCTAGTATTGTTCGTTTATGTGGGCAGGGCCATTTGGGTGGTCAAACGGGTGAAACGGCACGAACATGGCATTTTCAAGCCAAATCGATGTGCTATAAGCCACGATTCTATGGGTGGGCCTGGGGACAGGCATGAAGTTGGATGAATATCGACTTGGGCATGCCGGGAGGCTAGCGAGCGGCCTAATATTGTCCGTTTGTGTGGGCGGGGCCATTTGGGTGGTCAAACGGGCAAAACAGTGCGAACGGAGAATTTTTTAGCTAAATATGTGTGTTGTAGCCCACGATTCCGTGGGTGGGCCCAGAGTTCGAATATGCTGTGGGCAGAAAATCAACCTGGGCGTTCTAGGGAGGATAGGGAGAGGCCTAGTATTGTTCGTTAGTGTGGGCGGGGCTATTTGTATGATCAAATAGGTGAAACGGCTCGAACGAGGCATTTTCGTGCCTTATCGGTGTGTTATAGCCCACGGTTTCATGGGTGGGCCCAAGGTTCGGGTGTGATATGGGCTGAAAATTAATTTGGACGTGCTAGGGAGGTTGTGGAGTGGCCTAGTGTTGTCCGTTTATATGAGCGCAGCCATTTTGATGGTCAAACGGGAGAAACAACGCGAATGGGGCATTTTCAAGCCAAAATAGTGTGCTATAGCCCACGGTTCCATGGGTGGGCTCAAAGTTCGGGCGTGCTGTAGGATAAAAATTGACCTGGGTATTACAGGGAGCTGGGGAGCGGCCTAGTATTATCTTTTTATGTGGACGGGGCCATTTGGGTGGTCAAATGGGTGAAACAGCGCGAACAGGCATTTTTGGCTAAATCCATGTGTTATAGCCCACGATTTCGTGGGTGGGCCTGGTGTTCAGGCGTGCTATGGGTGAAAAATCAACCTGGATGTGCCATGGAGGCTGGAGAGCAGTCTAGTTTTGTCTGTTTGTGTGGGCGGAGCCATTTGGGTGGTCAAACTAGTGGAACGGTGCAAACAGGATATTTTCAAGCCAAATCGGTGTGTTATATCCCACGTTTCCACGGGTAGGCCCGGGGTTCGAGCTTGTTGTGGGCCGAAAATCTACCTTGGCATGCCAAGAAGGCTGAGAAGCAGACTAGTGTTGTCCGTTTGTATGGGCAGGGCCGTTTAGATGGTAAAACGGGCAAAACAATGTGAACGGGGTATTTTCAGGCAAAATCAGTGCGTTATTGCCCACGGTTCCATGGGTAGACCTAGGGTTCAGGCGTGCTGTGGGCCAAAAATCAACCTTGGTGTGCAAGGGAGGCTGGAGAGAGGCCTAGTGTTGTCCGTTTATGTGGGCGGGGTCATTTGGATGGTCAAACAGGGGAAACGGCGCGAACAGGGCATTTTTAGGCTAAATCGATGTGCTATAGCCCACAGTTCCATGGGTGGACCCGGGGTTTGGGAGTGTTGTTGGCCTAAAATCACCTGGGCATGCCAGGAATGCTTGGGAGCGGCCTAGTGTTGTCCGTTTATGTGGGCGGCGACATTTTGGTGGTCAAGCGGGCAAAATGGAGCAAACGGGGCATTTTCATGCCAAATTAGTGTGCTATAGCCCACGGTTCCATGGGTGGCCTCAGATTTCGGGTGTGCTATGGGCTGAAAATCAACTTGGGCATGCCAGGGAGGCTGGAGAGCGGCCTAGTGTTGCCTGTTTGTATGGGCGGGGCCATTTGGGTGGTCAAACGGGCAAAATGGCGCAAACGGGGAATTTTCAGGCCAAATCGGTTTGCTATAGCCCATGATTCCGTTGGTGGGCTCGAGCATACTGTGGGCCAAAAATCAACTCGGGCGTTCTAGAGAGTCTGGGGAGCGACCTAGTGTTATTTGTTTGTGTGGACGGGGCCATTTGGGTGGTCAAACAGGAAAAACAGTGTGAACAGGGCATTTTTGGGCTAAATCGGTGTGCTATAGCCCATGGTTTTGTGGGTGGATCCGAGGTTCGAACATGTTGTGGGTCCAAAATCAACTTGTGCATGCCAGAGAGGCTAGGGAGCGTCCTAGTATTTTTCGTTTGTGTGGGTGGGGCCATTTGTACGGTCAAACAATCGTAACGGCACGAGCAGGAAACTTTCAGGCCAAATCGGTGTGTTATAGCCAACGGTTCCATGGGTGAGCCCAGGATCCAGGCATGTTGTGGGCTAAAAATTAACCTAGGCATGCCAGGGAGACTGGGGAGCGACCTAGTATTGTCTGTTTGTGTGGACGGGGCCATTTGGGTGGTCAAAAGGATGAAACAGCGCGAACAGGGCATTTTTAGGATAAATCGATGTGCTATAACCCATGGTTCTGTGGGTGGGCCCGGGGTTCGAGTGTGCTATGGGTCAAAAATTGACCTTGGCATGAGAGGGAGGCTGGGGAGAGGCCTAGTGTTGTCCGTTTGTGTGGGAAGGGCCATTTGGGTGGTCAAACAGGCAAAATAGCGTCTATGGAGCATTTGTAAGCCAAATCGATGTGCTATAGCCCACAGTTCCGTGGGTGAGCCCGGGGTCCGAGCGTGCTGTCGGTCGAAAATCGATCAGGGCGTGCCAGGAAGGCTGGAGAGCCTCCTAGTGTTGTCCGTTTGTGTGGGCGAGGCCATTTGGGTGGTCAAACAACCAAAACGGCGCGAATAGGACATTTTCAAGCCAAATCGGTGTGTTATAGCCTATGATTCCATAGGTGGGCCCGGGGTTCGAGAGTTTTATTGGCCAAAAAATGACCTGGCCGTGCTAGAATGGCTGGAGAGCGGCCTAATGTTTTCCATTAATATGGGCGAGGCCATTTTGGTGGTCAAACATGCAAAACGGTGTGAATGGGGCATTTTTGGGCCAAATCGGTGTGCTATAGCCCACGGTTCTGTGGGTGGGCCCTAGCGTACTGTGGGTCTAAAATTGACCTGGGCGTGCTAGAGACGCTGGGGAGTGGCCTAGTGTTGTTCGTTTGTGTGGGCGGGGCCATTTAGGTGGTCAAACAGGTAAAACAGCGCGAACGAAGCATTTTTAGACTAAATCGGTAAGCTATAGCCCACGTTTCGTGGGTGGGCCCGGGGTCTAGACGTACTGTAGGTCAAAAATTAACCTGGGCATGCCAGGAAGGCTAGAGAGCGGCCTAGTATTAGCCATTTGTGTGGGCGGGGTCATTTGTGTGGTCAAACAGTCGTAATGGTGCGAACGCGGCACTTTTGGGCCAAATCGGTGTGTTATAGCCTACGATTCAATGGGTGAGCCTAGGGTTTGGGCATGCTGTGGACTAAAAATTGACCTAGGTGTGTCGGGGAGGCTGGGGAGCGGCCGAGTATTGTCCATTTTTGTGGACGAGGACATTTAGGTGGTTAAATGGGCAAAACGGCGCGAACGAGGCATTTTCGGGCCAAATCGGTGTACTATAACCCACGGTTCCGTAGATGGGCCCGGGTTTCGGGCGTGCTGTCTGTCAAAAATTAACCTGGGTGTGTCAGGGTTGCTGGAGAGCGGCCTAGTAATTGTTTATTTATGTGGGCGAGGCCATTTGGGTGGTCAAACGAGTGAAACGACGCGAACGGGGTATTTTTGGATAAATCGATGTGCTACTACTAATGGTTTCGTAGGTGGACCTGGGGTCCGGGCATGTTGTTGGCCGAAAATCGACCTGGGCGTGCCAGGGAGGCTCGCGAGCGGCCAAGTATTGTTTGTTTATGTGGGTGGGGCCATTTGGGTGGTCAAACAGGTAAAACGACATGAAAGTGGCATTTTTGGGCCAAATCAGTGTGTTGTAGCCCACAATTTCGTGGGTGGGCCTGGAGTCCGGGCATGCTGTGGGCCGAAAATCACCCTGGGCGTGCCATGGGGGATGGGGAGCGGCTTAGTGTTGTCTGTTAGTATGGGTAGGGCTATTTGGGTGGTCAAACGGGCAAAACGGCGTATATGGGGCATTTTTGGGCCAAATCGGTGTGCTATAGCCTACGGTTCCGCAGGTATGCCCAGGGTTCGGGCGTGCTGTGGACCAAAAATTGACCTGGGTGTGACAGGTAGGTTATGGAGCGGCCTAGTGTTGTCCGTTTATATGTGCAGGGCCATTTGGATGGTCAAATGGGAGAAAAAACGCGAACAAGATATTTCAAGCCAAAATGGGTGTGCTATAGCCCACGGTTCCATGGGTGGGCCCGGGGTCTGGGCGTGCTGTCAATCAAAAATCGACCTGGGAGAGCCAGGGAGGCTGGGGAGCAACCTAGTATTGTTCGTTTGTATGGTCAAGGCCATTTGGGTGGTGAAACAGGCAAAACGACGCGAATAGGGTATTTTCAGGCCAAATCGATGTGCTATAGCCCACGATTCCGTGGGTGGGCCCGGGGTTCGAGCGTGTTGTGGTTCAAAAATTGACCTTGGCGTGATAGGGAGGCTAAGGAGTGGCCTAGTATTATCCGTTTGTATGGACGGTACCATTTGGGTTGTCAAATGAGCAAAACGGTGCTAACAGGGCATTTTTAGGCCAAATCAGTGTGCTATAGCCCACAGTTCTGTGGGTGGGCTTGGGATTCAAGCCTGTTGTTGGCCGAAAATTAACCTAGATGTGCCAGGGAGGCTGGGGAACCACCTAGTGTTGTCCGTTTGTGAGGGCGGGGCCATATGGGTGGTCAAACAAGCAAAACGGCACGAACGGGGCATTTTTTAGCCAAATTGGTGTTCTATAACCCAATATTCTGTGGGTGGGCCCGAGGTCCGGGCATGCTATGGGCTAAAAATTGACCTGGGAATGCCAGGGATGATAGGGAGAAGCTTAGTGTTGTTCGTTTGTGTCTTCGGGGCCGTTTGGGTTGTCAAACAAGCTAAACAACGCGAACGGGGCATTTTTTAGCCAAATTAGTGTGTTAGCCCACGGTTTCGTGGGTGGGCCCGGGTTTCGGCCTTGCTGTCGGTCGAAAATTAACCTGGGCATGCCAGGGAGGCTGGGGAGCAACCTAGTACTGTCTGTTTGTATGGGCAAGGCGATTTGGGTGGTCAAACGGGTGAAACGGTGTGAATGGAGCATTTTCGGGTCAAATCGGTGTGCTATAGCCCATGATTTCGTGGGTGGGCATAGGATTCAGGCATACTGTGGGCCAAAAATTGACCTTCTGGGAAGCGGCCTAGTGTTGTTCGTTAATGTGGGCAGGGCCATTTGGGTGGCTCAACGGGCGAAACTGCACGAACGGTGCGTTCATGAACCAAATCTGTGTGTTATAGTCCATCATTCCGTGGGTGGGCCTGGGGTCCACGCGTGCTGGGGAGTGGACCAATGTTGTCTGTTTGTATGGACGAGGCCATTTGGGTGATCAAACGGGAGAAACGGCACGAATGGGGCATTTTTAGGCCAAATTTGTGTGTTATAGCCTACGATTCTGCAGGTAAGCCCGGGGTACATACGTGCTATGGACCTAAAATCAACCTGGGCGTGTCAAAGAGGCTGGAGAGCGGCTTGGTGTTGTCTGTTTGTGTGGACGGGGTCATTTGGGCAGTCAAACGGGCGAAACAGAGCGAACGGGGCATTTTTGGGCTAAATTGGTGTGTTATAGCCCACGGTTCCATGGGTAGGCTCGAGGTTCGAGCGTGTTGTGTACCATAAAATGATTTGGGCGTGCCAGGGAGGCTGGGGAGTGGCCTAGTGTTGTCCATTTGTGTAGGCGGGTCCATTTGGGTGGTCAAACGGGCGAAACGGCACAAATGGGGAATTTTTGGGCCAAATTGGTGTGCTATATAACCCACGATTCCGTGTATAGGCCCGGGGTTCGGGCGTTCTATTGCCCAAAAATTGGCCTGGGCGTGCTAGGGAGGCTGGGGAGTGGCCTAGTATTGTTTGTTTGTGTGGGCGGGGCCATTAGGGTAGTCAAACGGGTGAAACAGCATGAACGGGGCATTTTCAGGCCAAATCAATGTGTTATAACCCACGGTTCCGTGGGTGGGCACAGGATCTGGGAGTTCTGTGGCTGAAAATCAACCTGGGTGTGCTAGGAAGGCTGGGGAGCAGCCTAATGTTGTCCGTTTGTGTGGGCGGTGCCATTTTGGTGGTCTAATGTGCGAAACAACATGAACGGGGCATTTTTCGACCAAATTTGTGTGTTATAGCCTACGATTCTGTGGGTGGACCCCGGGTCCGGGGCGTACTGTGAGCCAAAAATTGACCTGAGCGTGCCAGGTAGGCTGGGGAGCAGCCTTGTGTTGTCCGTTTGTGTGAGAAGGGCCATTTGGGCGATCAAACAGGTGAACGGCGCAAATGAGGCATTTTCAAGCCAAATCGATGTGCTTTAGCCCACGGTTCCGTGGGTGGGCCCGAGTCCGATCGTGCTGTGGGCCGAAAATCGACCTGGGCATGCCAAAGAGGCTGGGGAGCGGCCTAGTGTTATCCGTTTGTATGGGCGGAGCCATTTGGTTGGTCAAACAAGCAAAACGGCTCGAACGTGGCATTTTCAGGCCAAATCGATGTGCTATAGCCTACGGTTCCATTGGTGGACTGTGGGCCAAAATTGACCAGGGTGTGCCAGGGAGGCTGGGAAGCGGCCTAGTGTTGTTCGTTTATGTGGGCGGGGCCATTTGGGGGGTCAAAAAGGCGAAACAGCGCAAACGGGGCATTTTTGGGCTAAATCAGTGTGCTATAGCCCACGGTTTCGTAGGTGGGCCTGAGGTCCGGGCGTACTGTGGGTCGAAAATTGACTTGGGCGTGGCAGGGAGGCTGGGGAGCGGCCTAATTTTATCCGTTTGTATGGGCAGGGCCATTTGGGTGGTCAAACGGGCGAAACAGCGCGAACGGGGCATTTTCGGGCTAAATTAGTGTGCTATAGCCCACGGTTCCATGGGTGGGCCCGGGGTTCGAGCCGACTGTGAGCCGAAAGTTGACCTAGGCATGCCATAGAGGCTGAGAAGCGGCCTAGTGTTGTCTTTTTGTGTAGGTGAGGCCATTTGGGTGGTCAAACAGGCGAAACGGCGCGAACGGGGCATTTTTGGGCCAAATCGATGTGCTATAGACCACGGTTTAGAAACAAGAATCAACAACAAAATACCAAACTAAGTGCATAAATGAAAGATAGATAGTGAGACATACACTATTACAAGTTTTAGAAACTGAAATGTGTATCAAACACCTAAACCCACTAAAGACTCACAATAGTAACACCACACTCTTACGTTGACACAAAAGGGGCTCAATCTTCCCCAAGCACCAACGTTTCTAGGCCAAATGTCAACACTGGTGAAATCCACACTAGATGTTAACCCTAGTTAAAATTATGGCTTTTCCAAGCCCTACACTATGGGTGTTACACTCTCAAAAAAAAAAGAAATCTTTCCATATCATTCAATAACTAATAAGAAAATAAGCCTAAGAAGTCTATTTATAGCTTATTACGTAAAAGACCAAAATACCCTTAATGAAAAGGGGCTCCTATAGAGTGTAAAGAAAAGGTACAAAAAGAACAAAACACCCTTAATGAGAAGGGCGGTCATGGAGTGTTTGATGTGGTCTTCTTCACACTTCAACATATGCCTTTCCTTGTGTCATTTTGGCCTTCACAATTATTCTTCAACACTTGAGTCTCTCGGGTGCCTCATCAAGAGAAGATTCCCAAGCAACCTTACATATGCGGCATTCTCTATTGATTGCCCAAAATGGTTTCCCTATGCATGCTCGCATGCCTTCAATGTAGTCAAAGCCGGCATTCAAATATATGATGGCCATTTGGCTCGTATCACCGAGGCCCGGTAATGTTTCTAGCCAAAAATTGACTGGCAGCCCTCTGATTGACTAGGAAGAGGGTGAGCGTGAGTCGGCAGGGTAGACAGGGCCATCTGGGTAGTTAAATGGGTAAAACGGCATGAATGAGCCATTTTCGGGACAAATCGATGGGTGTTAGACTACGCTTTTGGGTGTGGGTCCTGGGCTCAGTAGCATTTTCGATTGAAAATTGATTGGCGACCTTTCAGTTGGCTGAGGAAAAGGTGACTATGGGCCGATGAGGCCATCTGGATGGTTAAACGGGCTGGAACGAACCATTATTGGGCAAAAATGGTGGGTGTTAGCTTATGGTTCTAGGGTAGGCTTGGGGCTTAGTGGTGTTTTAGGCCAAAAATTGATGGGCAGCCCCCCGACTTGCTGATGAGTAGGTAAGAGTGGGCCGACGGAGTGTTTGGATGGTCAAACAGGAAAAACGTCGCGAACGGACCATTTTCAGGCCAAATTATTGGACTTTAGCCCACGATTTTGGGGGTGGGACTGGGGCCTAATGGCAGTTTGGGTTGATTATTGACTTGCGGTCCCTCGGCTGGCTGAGAAGCATGTAAATATGGGCCAACGGGGTTTGGCGGATCCATCTAGGTGGTCAAATAGGCAAAAAATGTAAATGGGCCACTTTCGAGCCAAATCGGTGGGTGTTAGCCCACAGTTTTGGGGGTGGGCCCGAGGCCTGACGGCAATTTGGGCTAAAAATTGACTGGCAGTCCACCAAATAACTTAGGAGCGGGTGAGTGTGGGTCGGCGGGCTCAATGGGGCGATCTGGGTGGTTAAATGGGCGAAACGACGCAAACGGGCCATTTTTTAGCCAAATCAGTGGGTGTTATCCTACGATTTTGGGGGTGAGCCCGAGGCCCAGCAGTGTTTTGGGCGGAAAATTGACTGGCGGCCTCCCCGTTGGCTGAAGAGCGGGTGAATGTGGGCCAGCGGAGTCGTCGGGGCCATCTGGGTGGTCAAATGGGCGAAACGACGTGAACGGGTCATTTTTTGGCCAAATCGGTGGGTGTAGCCCACGGTTCTAAGGGTGGGCTCGTAGATATTTTAGGCCAAAAATCGACTGACGGTCCCTCAGCTGGCTGAGGAGCGGATGAGTATGGGCCGACAGGGTCGGCGGGGCCATTTGGATGGTTAAATAGGCGAAACGACGGGAACGGGCCATTTTCGGGCCAAATTAGTGGGTACTAGTCCACGGTTTCGGGGGTTAGCTGGGGCTCGGCGGCCTTTTGGCCAAAAATTGACTGTCGGCCCTCCTGCTGGCTAAGGAACGAGTGAGTATGGGTCAGCGGGGCTATCTAGGTGGTCAAACGGGCGAAATAGTGCGAACGGACCATTTTTTAGCCAAATCCGTAGTTGTTAGCCCACTGTTTTGAGGGTGGGCCCGATAATATTTTAGGCCAAAAATCCACTGGCGGCCCTCCGACTGGCTGAGGAGCGGATAAGAGTGGAACTGCGGGGTCAACGGGGCCATCTGGGTGGTCAAACGGGCAAAATGGCATAAACGGGCCATTTTCAGGTCAAATCAGTGGGCGTTAGCCCACGATTTCGGGGGTGGACCCGGGGCCCGCCGGTGTTTTGGGTCGAAAATTGACTAAAGATCCTCCGATTATCTTTCGACGGGGCTATCTATGTGGTCAAACGGGCATAACGACTCAAATGGGCCATCTTCGGGCCAAATCGATGGGTGTTAGCCTACGGTTCTGAGGGTTGGCTCGGGGCCCGATGGTGTTTTGAGCCGAAAATCGACCAGCGTCCCTCTATTTGGCTGAAGAGCGGGTGACTGTGGGTTGGCGAGGCAATTTGGTTGGTTAATTTGCAGAGGGGAGGAAAAGACGATTGGGGGTTTGGGGGGCGGAAGGGTGATTTTTTTTTATTTAAATTAATTATTTAAAAATTATGTGGAAAAAAATGACAAATGTCCTATTATTATTGGTTACTTTACACGTCATATTGGTCACTTTACATGTCATAGGGTGTGTAATACATGCATACCATATATTTTTGCAGACTGTGCAAATGGTGCCAAAATGACACACCTGTACACTACTTGAGGTGCCAAAGTGAAAGATGGCGCCAAGTTGAGGTGTTTGGAGATTATTTTTTATGTATATGTAGTAGATATGAAACCCCCTTCGATTACTTCGTATGTTGAAAATCCTAGCTCCGCCACTACACGAGTAATCCACCATAGCTAGATTTATAACACGATCAGTGAGATA